>NC_054543.1:38927506-39117506 GCF_017654505.1 Polyodon spathula | reverse complement strand
CACATTGAAACAAGAAACAAGAACTAATTGTCTGATTATGTGCTGATGATGTTGTGGCTGCCTACTTTTTAATGGTTTTCATTTCAACGTTAAAAATAATCAAATTACTTTCAAGTAGAAATAGCCATTACATAGTCTGGTAAATGTTTAGGAATGATTTCCTTAATACAGATGAATCATGATTTTAGAGTTGTGACTTTTCTTTTTCTTTATATAAAAAAAAAAACTGCTCTTAAACCATGTGTATTAAACCCCCTCTTAAACCTGCTCTTAAACCCGTACGTGTATTTTTACAGTGAGATGAATAGGGCAAAAATAGTCAGTAGCTGCTATATTTAGTCAAATGTTTCATGGTCTCATTTCAATACCTGTCATGTTTACATGGTCCCTGTTCCCATAGCAACTCTGTAAATGCAATGGCTAAGAAAGCACAGATATTGTAATTAATGAATGTGGAAAGTGTTAAATATTTAATGAAAAGACCTTAACCTGCTTTTGAGAACATCTAGGTAAAGGATCCGTTAATTAGACATTGTTTCATTTTAAGGATTCTTTATAAAGTAGGTTAAATTATAATTGTACTATTTAAAAGAGAACATAGCTCACCAGCAATAGAATTGATGACACATTTAATCCATTAATTGCCTATTTAACTCCCTTTGTTCTCTACCATTGCTCTTTTAACCTTTCCTTTTTATTAAATAATTGAGGTTGTGAATAGAAATACTAATATTCACAAAGGCCATGTTTGTATTTGGTAAATGAATACCAATGTATGTTCTGGGGTTCTCCATATGTTCTTCCAACACTACCAGGGTTCCCTATGTGGTGTTTCTTAATTTAAGTTCATTAAGGTTTATATATTTAAGTTCATTAAGGTTTATATATATATATAACACTTCTAATCTGTAATTGTTCAAAACTTAAAACACATTGTTCAAGAGGATTTGACTTTACAGTGCATCCAGATCATACTCCCTCCTGCAACAACGATGCTGGCTTTCTGTTTCTACAACAGCCATTATTTTTTAATGTAAATTAATGGTATTTCTCTCAGATGCCTCAAGTAAAGTAGATTTTTTTCAAACCCTGGTCTTCGAGCCTTTGTGCGCCAGAAGGTGAATATTTTTATGAAATAAATATGACATATTTTAATCTTGAAAAATGTATTTCTTTGGAGGTTCATACAGGTGTTTTTACCTAATTTAATCAGTACAGTTGTTTGTCATTTTCATAACTTTTTTCTTATTAAATGTCGAGGGAGCACACTTAAGGGAAGGAAAATGGTGGCATTTCAATGCAAAAAAGTTGAATGACTGAAGTAATAGTCTAATTAATATTCTGCGCTAAAGGAACAGGCTTGCACTGGTTCTTAGGTCAGTGAGACACATATACCTTCAGTCAGTCATGCTTCCAATTGCATTTCAAGTGGAAATATTTAGTAGAGTCACTTACTGTAAAATGATACTCACAGTAGGAAAATATGTACAGCATGTTTTTATAATATCTGTAATTACCACATTAGCCACATCCCTAACAGTGTTTCCAAGGTCTAAGCTCCTGAAGCTCATATTTTTGTCACAATGAAATGCACCAAAATTGTCCTTTTGTTACAGTAAATGAACAGGAAAAGATGAGACAATTGTTACCGACAAGCCAACTATTTATTATCATGTTAAGACGTGACCAGTCATATTTGGGCAGAGCTCAGGAAGTTTCCTTTGCTGATTGGAATTAGGCTTTACACTGGATGCATTAAACTAATCATTATCTGCAGTGAATATAACTGGCACAGGGTAGGACTAGTGTAGATACAAACTCCCTAACAGACATGCCTGTCTGTTTCTGTTCCCAGGTCAGCTGCTTCGATGAATAATTGCAAATCAATTAGCTCAGTTGCAAAGCTTCAAATGTACCAAACACTGTGAGACTACACTCTTACATGCCATTCATTTAGGTATGATGCTCATGATTTTAATGAGGTGAACCGTACTTGTTTGTAAATATTTAAGCTGGCTACACAGATGTGTTCCCCCAGTGATAAAATGTGTTGTCTTTTGCTTAGCAGGACCAAACTGAAAGACAAACACAAGACAACACCAAATCTTCATTTTCAGCTTTATTTGACAACACTGTAAAAGCACTACAGAGACTGCATGTTTAAAATTCTACAGTATTTTTTTCTCTGTGTAAATAATATATTGATCTTAGATATACGTGACGAAAAAAAATTCTAATTATAATATTACAGTATTCCAGTGTTAAAAAAAAGTGCTTGTCAGCACAATGCCTTTTGATAGGTTAGCAAACCTACAAACATCAACTAGGAATTACATTACCATCCTGTTTTTTTAATAGTAAACCATGAACATATATTGGAGCCCGCAACAGGCTGTTGATTTTTGCAATTATTGCTCAAACAAAAGTTCATAGTAAGGGCTAACAACTTGTATTGCTGGTGGCTGTTGCTGACATTTAAATGGCTTTTTTTGTGGTTTGTGATCACGCCAGGACAGGACAGGTTTATTCTGAATTCACTTGTAGATTGAAATTCCTGTCTAAACCTCCTTTAGTTCCAGTCTTTTTCGGCACTCAAGCATTAAGCTGGCTTTTTAAATCAATAAACCAGTTGGGTTAAATTGAGCTAAGAGCTTTCTTAATATATACTACTCTAGTTTAATGTGTGGACAGATTAGTTTGGTAGGGTACAAAAGAGTAGCAATGATCATTGTATTTCCCTTTTCCATTTCAATCTGGGAGCAGACCAACAAAAATAGCCAGCTGTCCAAGTGTCATTCTGTACCAAAACCAATTCATTACGCTACGTTTAACTGATTTAAAAATAACGTTGTCATAGAGGTGATCTTTATTACTTTGGTGGTTGCTGTTACCTTATTACACAAACCACCATAAATTATTAAAAAACATAGCCTTTATTACCAGGGCCAGCCTTAGGCTGTGTGGGGCCCTAGGCGGTGATGATTAAGCGCAGGGTCCAGAACATCAAATGAATGCTACAGTAGCAATCGTGTCATAAAGTTAGTATATGGGTGCATCATGTGATCATATGCACCCACATATAATGATGTTGAGATAAGATAAATAATATTAATGATATCACAGCTTCAAAGCACTCAGAATTGCATTCTACTTCAAACATATCATGTATTAACTTTTTCTTAAATAACCATGCCCCAATAGGCCTATTGAAAAATACTTAAATGCTAAACTATATGTGGGTTCTGACAGGTTGGCGGTGAGAAGAACCAAGCAGAAATAAATAATAATAACAAAAAAGTGGTGCTCTACCACTGAGGACAATACATCAAAACAATCAAAACAAGTCCCCGTGTGTAAGCGACTTGTTATATGATCACAATTATGTTTACTCAAGGCTGCAGAATCCTATTTTACTGCAGTATATTTGAGAAGCGATTGTCACGTGAGGGTGTCTAGTTTAACTGTCGTGTGGTGTTACATGTAATGACCTTTGAATTAAAATGACATTACAGTACAGCATTTTACTTTCAGGACTACCACTGCATTTAATCTGTGGCTTGCTTTCTTTTCAGTTGTAATGGAAATCTCACTTTTTCGTTAAGTGGAGATGCAAAGCTACGCAATTCCACCCCCAGCCCCCTCTCCGCCCCACCCTGCGCCACTACGCAATCCCCCCCCTCCTCCTCTACATGCATATCACACAGTAACAGTGCTGTACTCAGCATGTATTCAATGAATGTGTATTCACTTTATTAAAACACATTTTCACTAACAGAGAATACAAAGAATACCTGGATCATTGTGACTGCACACGCTGTGTATGTGCCTAATCACGCAAAATGTGATCAAATTCAAATTCAAAAACAGCTTTATTGGTTGTATACATCATTGCACTTGATAGAGTATCGTATTACATGCAGTCATTTTGCCCCGAAATGATTCTTATAAGCAGATTGCTTGAGTATTTTAGCATAGTTAGTATAGGAATGATTTTGGTCCCAGTGGTTTTGATCACTATATGCAGATGATTCTTATAAATCAATAATTCTTATAAACAAAGTGCACTGTAGTTTCATTATTATTATTATTCAAATTTTATTTTATTTATTTATTTATTTTTTTTTGATGGTATTGAAAACAATTGTGCTTACATTTATATGTATAGGGCAGGATTTTCAAAAGGTTGTGAATGATAAATACAGTCTTAATCAACAAATCAGTATGTAGAATTGATTTTGGCATTTTCAAGCGGTCGTTATGCCTGTCTCGTTATTAAATAATTGTCCTAATGTGATTTCTGAAATGATGTTGATTTACGAAATAATGTTACTCTTTTAACGATCAGTGCTTCTTGCGACTGTTTCTTTTGTTTGCATGGGAATTTAAAACCAAATCTGTGTTAATTGTCATAATTTATCAGGAATTAATTTGCATTTGGCAAAGGAAGGTTTTAATTAACAAAAGAGTATATAAGTCGCCTTTAAACAGATATTTAACAGACTGTGGTTGTGATGCCAATGATACAGAGAGAGAGTGCTGCACAGGACCAGGGTTTTCTTACAGACTACCTAGAAAATTCAATATTCATTATTATGAAAATATTTAAACCTTTTCTACACTTGAGATTTATTGACTTTTTTTAATTATTTGTAACCTTACAGAACATTTGCTGTATTGCTAAAATGATACACCGTTATTTTCACCTAGTGTATTGTTACAGAAGTTATCGATGTAACTGAACTCTGGATATGTACATTATATCATAACTGACCTGTATTGTAGATTTTATTTTAATTATATAAATAAAAAACCTAAGAGTAAATAATGAAATCTTGGTATAGAAAATGGCATACTAGATATTACAATAAAGTTTCCTTGCTGGCAAAAGATCATTAACATGGATTTTGCCTAAATGTATTTGTAATGTTGTCAGACTCCCCCCCACACTTTATGTACAATATACACTTTCAACTTCACATGTCTGTATGCATCTAAAATCTTCTTATAATACCTTATGTTCAGTTTTGTTTTTTTTTTTAATCCACGCTGTCCAATTTTTACCCACACCAAATAATCGTAAATCAGCATTTTATATGTCAAGTGTTCTAAATAAATGTACATTCTGGATGACAAAATGCACAATTTTAAATTAAGTTCACAAAATATACACAATTAGATATTCCCATTATTTTTTATTTCCATTTGGCTGCTGCTCACTGGTGGGTTTTGGAAGCTTGTAGTTTCCAAAACAGCGAATTATGCTTCCATTAATTATTCTTGATCTCGTTAACATGCATTTTGATTAACAAGTTCTCCTTATCTAGTTGTTGAGACAGGAAGTGATGTACATGACCTGTGACAATTAAGCATTTTATCAACAAAATGTGTTTAAAAACTAGCAAAGCTTAACTTTCATGGTAAATAAAGAGGCTTTCGAACACAAAACATTATTTTACAATGTATCATGACCTGTTAAGTCTACTATTGCCCACATACCTTTTTGACGGAACAAAGAGTTAACTGATAAGTGTATAAAAATGCGCTGCAACATGTTTGCCACAGGTTTCCCAAACAACACGCAAGAACCTTCTCTCCTGTATGTGTGGATGAGTGTGGGTAGGTCATGCTAGCAGCCTGACCCAATGAGAAACTTTTATCATCTATGGTTGTTAAGGAATACAAAATACTACTGGCACCAGAATTGAATGTTGCTGGTGTTATATGAAGTACCCTGGTGCTAAAATCTAGCCCTATACCACCAGATTTTCACACCTGAACAATCATTCCATTACAGTTTTTAGGTATGATTTTTCTTTAAACTAATCAATTTCTAGAATAGCAGTAATTGTCCCTCATAATGAGGGGATGTTTTCTAATTAGCCAAAATTTTATGGGTTGAGTACTTAATTATTCTTTTAATCAGTTTACACAGACATCTGGAGGTTTAGGACTGAATTGCAAGTTAAAAAAGCAAGTCGTGAAAAACACAGGGCCCTACAGATACTATATGTAAAGTTATCGATTTTGTTTTTAAACCAGCAAAAAATGTATATCTTGTAGCGGTTTCCGAGTGACTCACCTGGTAAAAGCGCAGCTGCCTGGTGTGCTGTATGAGTCATACAGCACATGTTCGTGTCCTGGCTGCGCAAAGTCGCAGGTCTTCACTGGGGATTCCAATGGGAGCATCACATGGGCTCTGGTGCTCCCATGGGTTAGGGAGGCAAAACCAGCAGAGTCTCCTCATCTCGCTACAGCGAACCCTGCTGGCCAGACACACTGTGAGCTCAGAGCAGACACCTGCAGGACTGGCCTTTGTTCTTCATATGCCGGTAGCTTGCTGACATCCATACTCAAGTTCCTGGGTGCAAAAGTGGAAGCTGGATTGGTCGTGGGAGCGGAGGACGGCCACTGAACCTTCGGATATCCTGAGCTGTGAGGAGAATTGCTGCGTGGAGGAGGGAAAATAACTGGACATTCCAAATTGGGAAGAAAATCCTTAATGGTATATCCCTAATAACATAACAATATTACAAATATCACATATCAATTTAAAAAGCTGTATGGCAGTGAAATGCATAAGTGCAATACCATCAATTAAATTAATTCTCAATATCAAATACGACTCTGTTCTGGTCAAGAGCTAAATTTCATAAATGTGCTACATTTATTTATCTCTTTATTTATTTAATTAATTGTTTTATTGTTATTGTCAGGTGTAGTTTATTTCTAGTATTTTCACCCCCTTTTGAATATTTAAATTAGGCATGTTACTCCATAATATTTTATCCCTAATGGCATAATTAACATGGCCACCAAAATTCATAAATGACCAAATTTACAGTTTTGGGTAATGAATATGGTAATTAATTCAGCTATTTCATTTGTATATGCAAACCGGGGCATTATTCCTAAATAATAAATTCTAGCCTCTCCACTGTATAAATTAAAACACTGGAGCAAGTCAAGTTCTGTGGTTCAGGGTGTTTCACATTATACCACGCTGTCAGTAAATTCATTTCAAATAACAGAAATAATATAACCCATAGAAGCACAACAAAGGTAACCCAGAAAAAAAGTATGATTGTAATTTACCTCTTATAATAAGACAAGCTCATTCACATAACAAGCGTTGAATTGACAATAGAACTGGTAGAAGCCACAGGTGTCGTTGTCCATCCATCAACATTCCAAAGCACCTTTGACCATTGTTCTATAGTACAATCCATGGGTTCTTATGCATATTTTAGCCTTTTAGTTGTATTTCCCTTTCTTTACAGAGGTATTCTTACTGCAACACATCCTTTGAGTCCTGATTTCAAGAGGGACCTTCGTTCTGTTGATGGACAACAACACCTGTGCCTTCTGCCAGTTCCATTGTCAATTCAACGCTTGTTTTCTTTCTGTTCCTTAAGGATATTATCCTCAAGTATTGCTAATCCTTGTTAGACAGCTTGTCAATTATAGATGATGTTTCTCAGCACTTGTTGATTAAGCTTCGGATACCACACCTTGAAAATCGAGTAATGCAAGCTATTTCACTCAATATTTTTTTTTTCTTTATGAAAGTCAAGGTTGTTATAATAGTAGAAAACACTAGTGGAGGCTTTGAGTAAATTGTTGATGCTCATAATTCATCAGAGTGGAAAAATGCAACATGTCTAAGACCTTTGCACAGTAGTGTGTGTGTGTATATATATATATATATATATATATATATATATATATATATATATATATATATATATTGAAGACATTGAAAAGGGCATTTTGTTAAAGAGTTTGCTACATTTAACAAATGCAGTACTGTCCTTGAAAACGAAACATGTTGTCCTTAATCAGAAATATTACAGCGCTAATTGTAAATGGGCCTCCTTGGACCTTTCCTTTATGCACACATATCTTGTTCTGTCAGTTGTTGAATACATTTTGGCAAGTAATTTCATTTGCATTTCAAAAAAGCTATTCTGATTTTCACAAATCAGGAAAAATGCCAAATTATTGTTTGCTTACTAAGTCTACTGGTACTTAACTCCTGTCAGCGACACATGCATGAATTATAAAGTTCTTCTGAATTTCATTCGTTATTATGAAGCTAAAGTTGGTTGAATGATTATTTGAGTCATTATATTGTACACTGGAGGACTATCGTATTTAACAAGTAAACTGATGTTGAATACTATCCAGAGTTCTTCTGAAGGCACCGCATATTGTAAACTGAATTGAACATAATGAACACAAAAACGGAACCCACAAAAGTGTTAAGGAAAACAACCATTCACAGAAGACCTGCAAGATGGAATCTGTGAAGTTCAACACCATAAGACGACAGGTATCTGCCACATAATTATAAACTGAGGAATATTTTAAGACACTTGGCATTTTCTCCTGTATTCAGGTTTTTCAGAGCAGTCATTCTACCTTCTGTAAATGACTTCATAACTTTTGTATGTGTGAAACCTGAAAAGTAGAGGTCTGGTATATACTATATATATATATATATATATAATATATATCTATTATATATATATATATATATATAATATATATATACTATATATGATGTCATGAACTGGGGTTGTTTGTGATGTGTTGCGTCATACAGCAGGCAAAATTGTGTCTCTCTGGTTGGTTGAAAGATCCTCCACAGTCTACAATGTACTTATGCTTACACAAGGGCAAATGTTTCAATCTTTACAATTCATTGCACATACAAATTATGTCTATCCCAGGGTAACATACCCACTGTGCCCAAGGATTTGTCCCCTTGGATCAGTAGCTTTTTTCAGCTGAAAATTCCCTTATATGTTGTTCCAAATACTGTATCTGCAATAGCACCAAGGTAACCGAGGACATGGTAGACAGATAACCCAGATTGTGCTAGTCACTGAAATAGGTATGAAAGGAGACTATTACACAATATTACACTTTATTACAGGAGAAATATACTTTAGAACCACTTAAAATTGTTTTAATGCCATTTGAAACAATTTACTATTTAAGTTAACAGCAAAATATTAATTAATGATATACAAACAGCACTTTGAACTAATTTCATCACATGAGCAGGTTGATAATCTGTTAATAGAGGTAGAAATGCAAGCTGTTTAAACAACAAGTTGTCATTACATTTGTGTTTTGTATATTTTACTTAGATGTTGTTCTCATTTAAAAGTTGCTGAATTTTCCAAAATAACCACAATATTTCATTCCATTCCTGCATAAATATTCTAAGTCATTATTTAAATATGACAAGTAATTTAATACGTGAGTTACAAATCTTATGAAAATATATAAGCTATTTTACATTATATTTGAAGTCTGGTTCAGTAATATATAATTTTGTGTTTCTTTTGACATAATTGATGTAAATATACAGTGGTTATAATTACAGCCAGGAGACAAAAAGTCTGTGCATATATAAGCATTTAACGTGTGCATTTTATCTGTTAGTTAAAATAAAAATGTACAACTTGGATCACCTTAATTATGGTCACTTTTAACCTGAATTTCTTCTTAAATACCGGTAATGCATCTAATTAAGTGTCACTATACTAAGCATCATGGGCAAATCATTTGTGTCTTAGTTTAATTCTGTTAGAAATGCAATTGCACATACAGGAAAAGCAACACAGGAAACACATGAATGTAATTAAAGAGCCTGAAACGTCTATCCTGGATAATGGGTGCCTTGGGTCTGCTATTCCCATATGTGTTACCCTTGCTTGTATGGAGTGCATTTTAATACCAAAGAACACAACAACTTAAATGCCATTCTTAAAGCCTTTATGAGAAAAGCAATATAGAAAGGTAAATATGGCAAATACCAACAACCACGAGTTTAAGAAGAAAATATGATTTAAAATATCATATAGCACAATCTAATCTAATAAAAGAAATGTCTCAGACAATGAAGATAAGGGGGGTGGGGGTTATTATTAAACTTGTATTTATTTTTTAAATTAAGGAGTTAACCAACTGCAATCTTACAAAACTGGTAGTGAACAGTTCGTAAGGTTATTTTAAGGACTCAAAAGCATGTCCGAATTGTATGTTTCTTGCTTTGTAATCGAAAGTTTAAGTCGAAATCTAGCTCTTGTTAACTTGTAGAAAGCAGAATGGCTTAAGTAAACACAACATTTATATTTTGTTTAAATATTCTCCTTAGATTTTGGGTTAAAGGATTTGAAAGTAATGCTTCCTTATATTAGGTCTTCTTTAAATGATTTCCATTCACACAGAAATTTTAGACAAAAACACCTGGATGCTCTGTCATTTGCCCTGCTCTAAAATTACTATTGAAAAATATCCAAATTCCCTGTGTGGTTCCCATAGCCTTTCAATACAAATAAACTGATAAAGTTCAGACCAGTTTTCTCTGGGATAAATAAGGCATATGCTACCACACAGACACCTGTCTACCTGTAAAAAGTAAGTTGTCAGTTTAACACTTTGATGTAAATACAAGAAGAAATGATCTACTATACATGACTGCTCTGCAAGGAAAGTGCAGCTTAGAAATTATAGAAACGGTGCCTTTTTGTAGGAACATAGAATGAAATTGAGCTTTGCAGGTCTGATAATGAGCAAGTTAATAACATAAATGATACGGTAGAATCTTACTTAACCATCCAGGTCCTGCAATTTAATCTGTAATAAATATTTCAGCATCATTGTGAGATGGCGTCTCATAATGGCAAATGAAATATGCTGGTATGATAGGTACAATAAATCTGGATTTTCCTATGGTTCCCTCAGGCTAGAACAATATGTAACTATAGTGCGCACTGTCAGGATGAGCAGATCTCAAAGCCATCATAAAATCTAAATGGGGACTAATTAGGAGGCCCTTCCCTTTCAGAGTTACTATTTCTATTGACATTTTCCATGCATGAGCCCTTCCATAACATCATAAGTCACCAAGATAAGAACTCCCTAGATTGTATGGAAAAAAAGCTTTAATGGAGAAGTTCAACTCAGAGACGATGCATAAATTTCTTCTGCTACCGCAATGTCTCTATGTCAAGCAGTTACGTTACACATGTGTGGACACACCTTTTATATATATATATATATATATATATATATATATATATATATATATATATATATATATATACTGTACTGTATTTGTATATGAAATAAGTTAGCAAATGGAGTTTAACATGATTAAGCATGGAATGTATTAGGAATTGATGTTTATTGTGAAGTTAGTATAGATTAAATAGGGAATTGTTTGTTAGTTCATTAATTTGTTAGTTCATCAAATTACTGTATTAAAAGAGCAAGCATGTTAAGAATCTTTTAGAAATTGAAGTACACCAGTGTTCATGAGAAAAAGGACAATCTTTTTTTACTGATCAGTATTTTCAAAACGAATACCAATACACATAATAGATTTTGCTTATTTGAAAGTAATTCAAAATGTATGCTTGGAAACATGCCCTCATTAACGCCAGCAACAGAGCTCGACTCACTGACAACATAGACCAAGCACTGTAAACCCCCACAACAAGCAACACACAACATAGAACTCTGGCAAAAAAATTGCTCACCAAAGATACTGCATGGGTTAGTGTGTGATGAATGGAAATTTAATGCTCACCCTCAGGGTGGGATGTGTGGATAAACTCTTCAGGCTTCGCCCTCTGGGTTTATGTAGCGTCCCAACCCTCTATCACACACTGCCCCATGTATTATTCTGTATTTAGCATAAGTTATATAAAATAGTTATGTACTGAATCTCCATTGTGTATAGTGAATTATCCCAAGAAAGAGCTGGAGGTCTCAAAATAACCTCCCGAGACACAGAGAGGTTGTTTAAGGGTTAGGGTTAGGATTATTAATTATGATATAAAACTGTTAAATAAATCGAATTTTTAAATCTAAATACAAAATGATTACTATTAATTATTATCCTATTTGGACTTCTGTGTTTCCCATTGAATTTACAGTGTAAAGACAGATAACTAAGAAAGGGGTGTGTATCTCATTGTTCAGCGATGGTAAAGTAGGATGAAAGCGTGGGAATAACACAGGGAAAATGATCCCTTCATGATGTGGGTGCTGGCTGTCGGAAGTGGCATCTCTATCATTTTAAATAATTCACAAAAAAGAGCCACTTTTACTTTTAACTTTTAAGCGCCTCTCTCTTTCTCTCTTTGAAGTCCATTTCAACTACCTGGCTAATTATATATTTAACCCACCTTAAGAGAATCTCTCTGGGATCCTGGTAAGCCACACATCACTCTGGAAACTTAGCATACATGCTGTTTTTAAACTGCTCTTCAAATAGCCAAGAGCTCTTCTAGACTGCAATCCCAACAGATCCTCCACAAATCACCTGCCAATTGCTTTCTAAAATAGTATAAATACCAGTTGTTGGAAGTGCATCAAATCTCATAAGACACTCTGCACAAAAAAAAATAAGTTTGTGCAGTTACTTTAGACTTCCATTTACAACACATGTTCTGTTCTTAAAAATGTTTCCTTTTCATTTTCTAGAATACCTGCTCTTTTTCCTTGCATTACTACTGCCTATTCCCAAGGGACAGCTTAGAAATCTGGGACACTGCCCATTGTGACGGCCAGCTTCCTAACTGCCTGTTAAGGTTCCTGGGGGGGGGGGGGGGGGGGGAGTAAATAAATATTAATTCCTCACTACGCTAGCTCAAATTAATACAATTCCAGCATGTATGCAAGCCTGCTTGTTGAACATATGTTGAAGGCATGGCTAAGCCATCTGGCTCAGAGTCAAGTATTTATACCAACTGCAGTCTTACAGTACCTGAGAACAGGAAAGCTTTATTCCCCTGGTATCCCAGCACAAATGGAGAAATATTATTGAAATGATTATCTGCATCAAGACTCAGATTTGGGTTGACATTTTGCTGGCTGTGTTTAATCCGAAGGGTTGTCTGAAGAATGAAGAGAAGGGTTCATGAATAAGCTGCTGTGTGCAGCTTGGGAGAGTCGGATGATTAATGAAGCCCAAAGACTGGGTGGACCCAGCCCACCTCCACCCTGACATATAGGGTTAAGACCTGCATATGAAGTTGGCCTATGCTCTGCATATTTCCTCCTGAGGATGCTGATGAATATCCCTCGTAGTGTTCTGAAAGCTGAACAGGGCAGTGTACTAAACACCATGTCCAAACCATCAGAATTTATAATTACATGCTTGCTTTGCTGGGAAAATATTATGTTCGTCCATTAGCTACCTGCACACCAATTTGTTTTTCATTGTATTCTATAGTAGTGGAGGGATGATTAATACAAATTACAACAGTCAATGTTATTTAATTGAAAATATGTAAATTATTTATTTGGGGTTTTAGTAGATCATTGTCACGCAAGA
Source organism: Polyodon spathula (assembly GCF_017654505.1). Classification (NCBI taxonomy): domain Eukaryota; kingdom Metazoa; phylum Chordata; class Actinopteri; order Acipenseriformes; family Polyodontidae; genus Polyodon; species Polyodon spathula. The sequence continues at coordinate 39,104,152 of NC_054543.1, read as the reverse complement.
TAAATTAATTACCTTAAAAGTTATGTTGATTTTCCTAATATGGTCAAATAGAGATCTATATTCTAACACTATATTGCACACTAAAACAGTCATTTAAACAAGACCTAGGTAGTAGGTGGTCGGTCTGTTGGTAAGATTTGCATTTCCACAAACAATTTCCAATCTGGGTTCACCCCAAAACCTCCACTGCAACAGTGCAAGTGATGAGAGGATGCAAGTTCATTCTCAAGGTTTTTATTCACAAGATCATACCTTTGATATCCCTGTGGATTTATTGATATACTGCATATCCTGTGGCAACTACTTGCTACACTGTTTAATTAAGTGCAGAAAACTCAATTGGGAGGGGCTCCTGAGTGTCGCATCCAGCAAAGGCATTCCACATTGGAGTGCAGGGTGAGCCCCATAGCCTGGAGATTGCTGGTTCAAGACCAGGAGTTCCCAGGGGGTGGAGCACAATGGGCCTAGCACCAGCTGGGTGGGGAGGGCTCAGGTTGGCAGGGTAACCCTCAGTTCACCACACACCAGTGACCCCTGTGTCTGATAGGGCACCTATGGGTCTGCTGTAAAAGCCACTCAGATCTGTGTTGTCCTTCAGCACTATGGGTCTGGTGGCTGCACTGTAGACTCGTAGACAGCTTGGCAGGACATGTTTCATAGGACATGTGTGTCTGCCCCCATTTCCTGAGTCCATGCAGGAGTTGCAGCGGTGATCCAGGATAAAAATAATAATTGGGTGACAACTAAATTTATAATAAAAAAACTCTATACTTTATTTGAGTAATTATGGTGTATATTAAGTACTACTAATCTCAGTGTCCTGGCAAAACAAATGACATGTTTACCTACAGTATTATGATCCAGCCAGCCAAACTGAACTTTTTTTTTTTTTTTTTTTTAAAGAAAATGACCCACGCATGATTAATTGCAAGCTCACAGGTTCGGCAGCTTCAAGAGTAAATCAACTGCTAAGAAGTGCTAACTTGCTAAAATATAAACTAATTTTAGGCTCCAGATATTAAAATATAATCCATCTTTTTCCTCCACGGGGAAAGCTAATTAGAAATTGTGACTGGCATAAGGAGAAGAGCCCTGAGAACACTGGGATTAAGTTCACACACGGAAAACCTGAGCTCTAAAGAAAATGGCCAGTATTTTTTCTTTTCTTTCACTCATTAAATTGTTTTTGTGCTTGATGTTTCTTCAGTGAAGGCACCACTGAGTATCTTTTTTTACAGAAAGCATAAAATTAGGAAACAGTGATGTTCAAAAAATGTATTTTGTTTGACAAAATTCTACAATGATTTGGCTTTATGCATTAAGCCAAGCAAGTAAATGAGATAAACAACATGTAAAATGAATAGCATGCTTAGTTGAAAAAATTAGTTATAAGGATTTACTGATTGTATCCTTTAAAGTAGCAAAAATGTGCTGTTTTGCACTGCCTGCCTATTGTGTAACGTTAAAGTGACATAGGCCTACTGACAATACTTTTTGCTTCATTCTACTCTTTAGTATTTTATCAAATGTTTGGACATGTGGAAACATATGGGGTTAACAGAATGAAAACCTTAAATATGCATTATTGAAGAAGAGTATATAAAAAAAAAAAAGTTAGGCCAGTGATGATGACCAATGGGTGATGGTATTCTCAGATGCATAAGTCACTGAGGGCTTGAGGAAAAAAGAAACAAAACCGAGTTGTAAATAATAGCTTATTCTCTTCAGATAGAAAACAACTTCCAGGCAGTGGCAGTGGAACAATTTTTAAAGTAGGGGTGCTGAAAGCCATTGAACAAAACTGCAACCCCTGTATATGATGAAAGCCAGCGGCCTTGCTTCCAGGTGTCATACGGTAAAACCCACATCAGAAAAAATTGTGAAATCCTGAGGCTGTGGGGGGGGGGGGGGGGGGTATAAGCATCATACACATGGGAGGGGTCATACACAAAAAACACTCTATCATATCATAATAGACTTATCCCCTCAATTCATCCTGCACGACCAGCATGACAGTAAACACAGACACAATGAAGCCTTCTTACCTTTGTATATTGGTAAGTTAGTGATCAGATCAAGGTTTTCAGTAACTGGACTATGCAGAATAAATAAAAAATGTTCTAGGTGTAAACATCGGGACTTTCTTCCAATGCATCGGGACGTGGGACATTTGCTAGAAACTCGGGACTGTCCCGACCATATAGGGACTGTTGACATGTATGCAATAGGTCATCTTTGATAAATAAATAATAAAGCCTGTCTCTTGCTTTTCTATATAGCATCTGAAACATTAGGTTTAAGAGCTCAGACTGCAGCGAAATGAACAAATTAAGTTATGTAAACAACAGCCTGTGTTAGTTTTTTTGTTGTTTTTAATACCAGTTATTTTCATAGATTTTAGTCTGATTGTTACTTTCTTGAATTTTTACCTTTTGAATAAATTGCAAAAAAAAAAAAAAAGATACATTAAGTCAAATAGAATATATATACTACTTGATTATAAGTGATATGTTTTATTTAATTACAGCATTACAAGGCATACAACTATAGTTTGAATATATTGTCAATTTAAGTACTTCAGTATGCATTTTTTTAGATGTTTGCCATTCACATGCAGTAGAAAAGCAAGGAGTCAGAGAATATTGACAAACGTCCATGGAAGGTTAAGTTGCATGCAATAAGAGCAGCATGCCTCCGTGCTCATGTGGAATTCTACACAACAACATTGCCCTCTTTTGGCAATGCAGCAGACAGCTCGCATGTGCAAGGAGGATTTCAAGCAATACAGAATCAGTTTAAAAACACAGTTACCCTATATTTGCATCGCAGACAAGAATGTTGGTTGCTTATATCATTAACACATCATTAACTACCTTTACAGATCATTTTACATTTAATTTTAATGTATTTATTTCTCATCACACAATTTCCAGTACTTTGAGGTAAAACTGTCATTGGGATTTTTTTTCAAATAAAATCCCCCAAAAATAGACTGATTAAATGTCATAAAGATTTTTATTAAAATAATATTTTTAGTGTAATGAATGTAAAGGTAATATACCTTGGCCAGATCCTGATACCATTACAATGAAGAGTCAAAACTACATTTACTATGACAGCAATAGGGTATTTGCTCTATTTCCAGCACATTTGTTGGCTACTGGCTTTTGTTGTTTCATGCAAACACATTGTAATTGTAACAATTTGTCCATTCAAATCAATCTGTAGCATTGTGCTTGATAAACATAGTTCATAAAATTAAAGTACTGGTATGTAGTTATTAAAGCAATAAATCGGTAAGGTACATATGAATAAAATGCCAAGCATTATTTTATATTATTACTAATATCACCCTTGTTTTTTCCTTGCTAATTATTAAGAAAAGGTACCACTTTTAATAAGTGACAGAACCATCAGATAAGGCTTACCTGGTGTTCTGCAGTATTTGGAAAACCTTACAGCAATAAAAGAAAACAAACAAAAATACTGCACTTTTGATGTATGCCTACATTGGATTATTATGTAGTGTGTAGTACTCTTACTAATGTATCATTCTGTCTCCTTGTCACAGAGACGGCCGAAGTGGGCGGCGTCAGAACCAGGAAAGGTAAGGCAATACACAAAACACAGGACACGGCACTCTACGCCAAAATAAATAGACAAACAAAAACAGACTAAACTTAACAAAACGGTGCACGGACAGACACTGACAAACACGGTGAGCAGATACTTCGTTATTATTATTACTACTTATTTCCTCCGTCTCCAATCCCGTTCTCCACTCACCGAACACCCAACCGCAGAGTATGTGACAACGTGCATCTATATATACTATTGTGCTGGGATTCAATTACCAATTAATTATTCACTTGAATCCCAGCACGTGAATTAATAAAGTGCAATTCCCCGTGCTCACATATTACTACATTTTACTTGCACGTGAAGTGCTGTGCAATCCTCGTGCCTAAATACACATATACATTTTTAAAACACTCGTGTTACACAGACCCGTTTATATCCCGTGTACCAATGTCTATACACCAACATTTAAACACACCACACGCAACACATAACAGATAATACACAGGGGCGGGCACTTTGTTACATATACCCCCTCCTGTGCAAAGCACACATGGCCTCAATGGCCACCTCCCCCCTTAAAAGCCCAAAAGTCCCGCCCAAAGTCCTTGGCCAGGACCAGAGGCTTCCAGGGGCCCCACAGGTCGTAATGCTGTCAGCAGGGTAGCATTCTCCTGCCAGGGTAGTCCTAGCAGCGGAAAGGCTGCTTGGGGTGTGGTCTCCTGACCTTCCCCCTCCTTCGGCGCCGGCAGCTCCCCTTGGTGGGGCTTCAACCACCGTTCTTCCTGCAGGGAAGAAACTGCAGAGGGAGCAGGTGTCCGGACCTCCCCCACGATCTCCGGCGGAGAAACTGCTGCTGGGGTTGGCGGTCTCCAGACCTCCTCCCCCTCCTCCGGCAGCGAAACTGCTGCTGGGGTTGGCGGTCTCCAGACCTCCTCCCCCTCCTCCGGCAGCGAAACTGCTGCTGGGGTTGGCGGTCTCCAGACCTCCTCCCCCTTCTTCGTGGCCGGCAGCTCCCCTTCGTGGGGTTCCGGCCACAGTACTTCCGGCTGTGATGCGGAGCGGCGGGCAACCCCAGGCGATGCAGAGCGGCGGGCAACCCCAGGCGATGCAGAGCGGCGGGCAACCCCAGGCGATGCAGAGCGGCGGGCAACCCCAGGCGATGCAGAGCGGCGGGCAACCCCAGGCGGCGATGAGCGGCGGGCAACCCCAGGCGATGCAGAGGCATCCTTGGGCGAAGCGAGGCTGGCATCCTTGGGCGAAGCGAGGCTGGCATCCTTGGGCGAAGCGAGGCTGGCATCCTTGGGCGAAGCGAGGCTGGCATCCTTGGGCGAAGCGAGGCTGGCAGTCAGGACAAGCTGGGGTGCGGGTGTTGGCCCTCTTTTCGGCCACTGCAGCCGGGAGGTTCTTCCCCGTGCTTCCCTCAGCAGCCTATGCAAGGGCTGCTGAGGACCGCCAGCATCTAGTCCTGGTCCTTGTGGTGCAGGGAGAGGCAGCTCCTGCTCCTCTCCCCCTGGTGGAGGTGGAGGCAGAGGAAGCTCCAGCTCCTCTCCTCGTGATGGTGGGGGAAGTGATACCAGCAGGCATTCACCCTCTGCTGGTGGGGGAAGTGATACCAGCAGGCATTCACCCTCTGCTGGTGGGGGAAGTGATACCAGCAGGCATTCACCCTCTGCTGGTGGGGGAAGTGATACCAGCAGGCATTCACCCTCTGCTGGGGGGAAGTGATACCAGCAGGCATTCACCCTCTGCTGGTGGACAGGGACCCAGCAGGCATTCACCCTCTGCTGGTGGGGAAGGGATACCAGCAGGCATTCACCCTCTGCTGGTGGGGGAAGTGACCCAGCAGGCATTCACCCTCTGCTGGTGGGGGAAGTGATACCAGCAGGCATTCACCCTCTGCTGGTGGGGGAAGTGATACCAGCAGGCATTCACCCTCTGCTGGTGGGGGAAGTGATACCAGCAGGCATTCACCCTCTGCTGGTGGACAGGGACCCAGCAGGCATTCACCCTCTGCTGGTGGCGGGGGACCCAGCAGGCATTCACCCTGCTGGTGGAGGTGGCGGAGGCAGAGGCAGCTCCTGCTGCTCTGCCCCTGCCGGTGGAGGTGGCGGAGGCAGAGGCAGCTCCTGCTGCTCTCCCCCTGCCGGTGGAGGTGGCGGAGGCAGAGGCAGCTCCTGCTGCTCTCCCCCTGCCGGTGGAGGTGGCGGAGGCAGAGGCAGCTCCTGCTGCTCTCCCCCTGCCGGTGGAGGTGGCGGAGGCAGAGGCAGCTCCTGCTGCTCTGCTCCTGCCGGTGGAGGTGGCGGAGGCAGCTCCTGCTGCTCTGCTCCTGCCGGTGGAGGTGGCGGAGGCAGAGGCAGCTCCTGCTGCTCTGCTCCTGCCGGTGGAGGTGGCGGAGGCAGAGGCAGCTCCTGCTGCTCTGCTCCTGCCCATGGAGGTAGGAGCGGCGTGTAGTCTCCTGGTGGTGGAGGTGGGAGCGGTGTGTAGTCTCCCCTTGATACAGGGGACTGGTGCGGCTCTCCCTCCCTTGCAGGAGACTGGTGCGGCTGTCCCTCACTTGCAGGAGACTGGTGCGGCTGTGGAGACAGCGGTGGGACCTCTGCCTTCCTCTTCCCCTTTCCCCTTCTCTGCCACCTCCTCACCTTCCTCTCCTGCGGCAGTTCCTCCTCTCCCTCCTGGTAGGGGCAGCGGAAGGGACAATTTGCAAAGAGATGGTCCTGGTTGCAGAGGAGGCACCCCGGCAAGGACTGGTTACATCGCCGGGGATGTCTGGCCCTTAGGCGGCACTCCTCCTCCCTGTCCCTCACCTCTTTATCGTCTTTCCTGCTTCTCCCCATTTCTTTTTTTTTTTTTTTGTAATCCAAAGACGCCTTTTTTTTTTTTTTTTTTTTTTTTTTTTCTCCCACACAAAAAAAAAAACCTCTCCTGGTCTGACGCTTGGAGGCGCTGTTAAATCCCACGCAGGACACCACGTGTCACAGAGACGGCCGAAGTGGGCGGCGTCAGAACCAGGAAAGGTAAGGCAATACACAAAACACAGGACACGGCACTCTACGCCAAAATAAATAGACAAACGAAAACAGACTAAACTTAACAAAACGGTGCACGGACAGACACTGACAAACACGGTGAGCAGATACTTCGTTATTATTATTACTTTACTTATTTCCTCCGTCTCCAATCCCGTTCTCCGCTCACCTCACCCAACCGCCAGTATGTGACAACGTGCATCTATATATACTATTGTGCTGGGATTCAATTACCAATTAATTATTCACTTGAATCCCAGCACGTGAATTAATAAAGTGCAATTCCCCGTGCTCACATATTACTACATTTTACTTGCACGTGAAGTGCTGTGCAATCCTCGTGCCTAAATACACATATACATTTTTAAAACACTCGTGTTACACAGACCCGTTTATATCCCGTGTACCAATGTCTATACACCAACATTTAAACACACCACACGCAACACATAACAGATAATACACAGGGGCGGGCACTTTGTTACACTCCTTCATTTTCCCACGGTGGTATATGGAACATCTATGATAGAGACCTGGATTGGCTCTGACAAAGAGTGACAATTCATCCTGCTGTCTTTCCAACTGACATGTCACATTTTTAGATGACTTTATTGTGTACCCTGTCAGTGTGCTTAATCTGAGTGTCAGTCAGCCCCAAGCACCTCCATAGCTTTCCAAGCAGCTCTAATACCCAGTCCTTTAACTACATTATATTTGGTGTAATGTCATTCAGCTTAGTCAAGATACTATCTACTATTTGCATCATTCTGTCACTCTTGTATTTTTTTTCATGCATTCACGACAGAAATCTGGTTATTTCCCCAATCATTCTCTCCAAACTGACAGATGTCAAAAAGGCGCAGTACATGTGTGCAGTTACTTTCTTAAAACAAAAAAAAAAACATGTCTAAAATACTTTGCAGCATACATTAAATATACTGTCCCTGTTTGGGCCAAGACCACACCACAAAAACAATAAAAAAAAAAAACCTAATTCCTTCCTTCACCCACTGACCCCCGCTTTCACTTCTTTGGTCTAAGACTCTTGCTCTACATCACCCTCAGGCTTCAGTCACTCTCTCACAGGCCCAATGTCACTGATTGTCTCTCACTGCAATTCTGATGGCTCGGTTTATTCAGTTTATTCAGCACTCGAACTCCGCTCAGCACTCGAACCCACCCACCCAAGCAGGTGGTACTTATTTTAATTATTGAAATCATTTAATCAATTAACTTTTACGTACAAGAAAGTTTTTTTTTTTTTTTTTTTTTTGTAAAATAAAAAAAAAAGAAATGAAAAAACAGAATTAAATAAAAAAATTAATTGATCCTAAAGAGAACATCTTTCAAAAAGGAAGCAGTAGTAAGACTTCCTGTATTGTAAATTTAAATCTGAGTCGAAGAGGTCCAATTAATTTACAGTATCCCCTGACAGTAAAGGTTTAGGGTTAGGGTTAGGGTTTCTTATTTTTACTTTTATTTTTTTAACTGAGAAATACTGCTGAGAAGTGTTACAGGGTTTTAGTGTTTTGATTCTTAAATGTTGAGCAGGCTGCTCAAATTAATGCACGTGATAGCAATGTGTAGATTACACCTTAAATTCTCAGTTTCCTTTGAACAAAAAACAAAAAACAAAAAACTCAACACTCAATATTTTAAAAATCCTAAACAACCAGTACACCCACCCCTCTGTATACCATACTTCAGTATACCTAACCAGCACACCCACCCCTTATACCGGTACTTCAGTATACCTAACCAGCTCACCCACCCCTCAGTATACCTAACAATGTTCTCCAGCTTAGGTTTATTGAATTCCCCTCGACTCCCGGTTACACCCTCAGCCCTCATAGTTGTGATCTCTCTTTTTATAGAAAACAGAAAACAGACATACTATTGTATGTACATATGTACCTGACATGTTGTGTACCACATTTTAAAATATATTACTAATTGAAGAAATGTGCGTTACTCTATGGGGACAGGTTGACTCTGAGGATTAATGTTTTGCCTTAGCTCTGGGTTGGAACCTAGCCCAGAGTAAAGGCAATGGTGATCGGAGTGATTTTTATGAATGAAGACCACATTAGTCCACTGTTTAGAAAAGCAGAGTCTATAAATCCTGTGAAATATCTTTAACTTGATAGCCTGGCTCCTGACAGTGTAGATATGTACCACGTTATTATTATTATTATTATTATTATTATTATTATTATTATTATTATTAGGTCTACAACAGTAATCCTGTTCAGAATTATCTAAAAACAAGGTTTCAAACCTATTGATATAAGGGACCAATCCTTATCTATACTTTCCAGAGAGCAAAATAAATGAGTGACTTATACTGCACGAAGTGGGAAAAAGATATATAAATTGTGTTATTAAAACCAGAAATGTATACAATTTAATAAAAACAAATTATATATATACACGTTATAGTAAATGTTTTGTGTTACTCATTTCCCACACTATTGCTTTAAATGTAATGATTTAAAGACAAATCGAATACTCTGACTTTTACATAGAAAAGTTGCATAGCTTTAATTCTCACTTTTATTGTTTTTTAATTGACCTCGTATCTGTGAAGAGTTCAGTTAGAGAGGATAGGCAGAGGGAATATAAATTAAGTTATTGAGATCCCTTAATATCCAAGAATCGGGGGGGGGGGGGGGGGGGTCCAATGCTTATCAGAGGGCCATTATACTCTGTATGATTAGCCACTCAATGATTGGATTTTTAATCCTGCACATGATATTTTCTGCATTTATTAAGTTTACAATAAGTTTTGTTTTAAGACTGAAACTCAGGTACAATATTAAATAGATTATATAGCTCTGGTTAGTGCACCATTTATGAAATACATTTGTATTCAAATCCACTACAGCTGCTAAATAAAAAAAAAAAAAATCAAAAATGGTTCAATTCATTTTGACTGAAATGAAAGCCAAAAATCACATGCTATATATCCTAGAGTATGTTGTTATACAATGACCTGGACTGCAAGAAACAATTGTAAAGTCAGTCCAAGCAGTGCTAAGGACACTGTGTACAAGCATTAGCACATTACTGGAAACAATGTGCATGAGGGGATAATGAACTTAAGACAATGCTAATTAACAGGCAAGAATAATAGCTTAAATTTATAAAAACTGAATGGCATAGCGCTTGCTTGCAAGACAGCATTATGCCACCTTAATCCATTTTAATTCAGAGCATAACCAACAGTGCAAATGAAAAGGATTTGGAGGGTCGAGTTCAGTTCCTGCGAACCTGCGATACATTCACCTGTGACAATTCTTTCCAGCATGATAAAGTAAGAGAAGTCTCTCAAGGACTCTGAGTGACTCCATCACGTCCCCCGAGATCAGGTGTCAAAGTTGTCTATCAGATGTCTGAAAAGAAAAAAGGGAAGCGCTACTCTGTGCTATTGTGCGCCAGTTGTCAGTGACTGATCAGGCCTTTTTAGAGAGCTTTCACAGTGCATGAAACCTCCTCAATAGATGAGAGTGACACAGCCCCTGACAAACAAGAAACCATGGAATATTCATTGAGCATCTGGGAGGGAAAGATTAATGCATTAGAAATTAAAATAGGCCACAATGTATGATCTTGCTTTAACACTTGGCCAGACCTGTGTCACCCGCCGCTAGTGCCTGAAGTTGACAGACAATTCTGCCAAGGTAACTGAGAATCATTAAGCATCCTGCTATTGTGTGTGCTGAATAATAAAACTTTCCTCCTATTCTTTGCTTGGAGCTGACAATGAATAATTCCGGAGCCATTTGCAATGTTAACGGTACCTATCTGGGCCATCCATGCCTTTATGATAAGGTTTCAAATATGCATTTCAACAGACTGTACAGAAACTGATTCACAGGCATTTCAAAGGACACCTGTCACTCAACTGAAAGACCTGTCAGTCTCAGTTGTGTGATGATGCCAGGGAAATGGCCAAAAAGATTATCTTGACTTTTTCTTTTTCCTTTTTTTTTTTCCCTTCACATTGTAACAGTTACTTTTCACTGTAGACTGACAAGTGATTTACACTGGCAAATAGATTGTGTTTAAAGTAAAAAAAAAAGAGATTTATTCTCTTAGGCAGTCTTATTCTTCACTGGTTTACAACTGTATCAAATATATTATCGAAACTGTGATCTGGACTATACAGAATGTCATTATGCTTGATATTATAAGCATTAAACCTGTTTTGTGACACAAAGGTGGCATTGAGAAGTTCATATCTTTGAAAACAGGAGCTGGGTGGCTAAACATGAAGAGGTGAAGAAGAGCCGATCTAGAACACTTAAAGTGAATCAATTTACCTTTTTAGAAAAAGTGAAAAAGTACAGTTTGTAATACTTTGCTATCATGCCCTTTAATAAATCAGTGTGATACTTAAATAGAGATCATGATAAAATTAATTATGGCAAACAATGATTATTCAAACATGCAGATAGTAGTTTATGGTGTGTTCAAACATATATTCCACTTCAATTCTAAATACAGCATTTTTTTTTCCATTGGCCTGTCTCAGAAATAAGATCTACATATAGTGTGTTCCCTGCAAACGAGGTGGCAGACAATGCTGGTCCCACAGTTGCATTTTTTGCATATAGGACAGTCCTTTATTAGGCATGAATAACTTACATGCCAGTGGCTGTCATTGACATTTAGATTGCATTTCTAGTTCAGGGTCTGTTCCCACAAATACAAGGTCTAAATGGGACTTATCCCAGGTTCCCCCATGGGCATTCGGTATTCCAAGACATTGTTAGCAGTCCCATATGCTTACTGTATATGTACCATAGTAATGGCTGATTCCCTCTCCCAAATTGCTAAAACAAAATGTAATATTTTTAATGATTTAATAAATTATGTATTCATTTCCCAGAGAGAGAAACTGTAAAAAACATAGAACATATATTTAAATACCAGAAGGTTTAAGTTTATTTATACTGTATATTATCTGCAGTAGTGCAGTAATCTTTTAAATGTGAAACTGTGTGAATATTTTTTAAAAATAATTTTTTGAACCTGAAATATTCAATAACAATGAGCTCTGGGTCTGATTTTAAAATAGTTCTAGCTTTACATCACATGTTGGGCTTTTTTTTAAAAACATGCATCCTATTTTCACATTAATATAACATTACAGCAAGGACTCTGAAGAGAGATAGTTGAAAGTGCCTCGAATTAGCAGATCAGCTATGCTAGAAAGTATATCCTTTATTCTGTAGCATCAGGAGCTTTGGTTCCAGTAGGGCAATGCCCAGCCAAACAAATCATTTACTTCAGCCAATCAGCACCAACAACCCACCATGGGCAGTCAGATTTTCCAACCTGCCCCCAGTTCAACATGTGTGGGTGGAACTTCAGAAACTCAATTAGAGACGCCTCCACGTTCACTGCAGGTGGACTGGAATCCAGTGACCGGTATTTAAATGTTCCTGATACCTGCGTAGTATTATGTTTTGCATAAACAGTATTAAATTGGACTTTGACTCTTTTAAACGCTGGAGTGTTTGGTCATCCAGTTGATTACAAGGGTGGGAGTTAATCTGTCTGCTTTAGTCAAAAGTGATGTCAACTATTGAGTGGACTTAGATGTGTATGGACACATATGCACAGTGTGATCTTGATTAATTGTTTAGTATATAAAGAGTACATGATTCACCCTGAAACTTGATGATTCCCTGTTTGGTTAGCTATCACAGCTGCAGGAGGTTTTATGAAGGAAAAGAAAGAATCAGTCCACAACATCATAACAGTTGTAAAGATTAATTTGCAAGGTAGACCAAGCTATTGTTCTTGCTAACGCTGCACAATAGATTCATACATTATTCTACAGAATTAGGTTAAGACTGCTGCTAAAACAAATATACAAACGTATATATTATATAAGTATTATATATGTATATTGTATGTTGTTATGTTCCATTCTAATGAGCATGGCCCCAATTTTATTTGAGAATGTATTTATCGGTACATAGTTCAGCAATAAAAATGTAAAGGCAAACAATAATCTAAACAAGATAGTATAAACTTGTAGTTCAGATAAAGCTGTAAAAGAAGACTGGAAAATGAACATGGACAAAATACATACAAAACATACAGTAAATTAAGTAGTCACTATTAAAATATATAATTTTGTTGAAAATACTGGTAATCAGTATGACCTAACAAAGGCAATAAGCATATTTTTTTTCTTATTTTGTAAATCTGTTGTTCAACTGTAGTTGCTCTATTAGGAACCCATGTTATATCAAAGAATGGACAGTAATCTGCGGAAAAACTTATACTGTGATGAAAATGTTTACGTCAAGGCTCTTTGTTGTGTTCTAATGATACCAATATATTTGAAAAGCACAGAACAGCAATAAACTTCAAGTGCTTCTTTATTTCAAACATTTTCCAGGCCATCTTTAGACAATATTCGCTTTGTAGCATATGAGGACACAGTTCAAGTTTAAAAGGCTCATGAATGTTCACTTTCATACTGGAGTCCAGTAGGCAGGCATAATCATTGAATGATGACTCAAAGTTTCTGCATTCTGTTTTTTTCCTGTTCTTTTTTATGTGAGAGGGCAATCCCTTCTTACAGTAAGAACCAAAGGCATCTGTTTATATTTTCAAACCATGTAGGGGGCTAGGTGATGCAGGAGCCTGTCACAAAGCCAAGATGCTTGTCATCTCTAATGGACCAGTTTGTCACAAGTGAAAATTGGCCTCAATTTAAACCACTACACAATTTCACTCAATTTGTCGCAAATGGCTGTTTCTGCTTTATAGAGGCCAAACACTGAAAAAGTCCGGATTAGCATTTCTCAGAGAAATTGCAAAGTTTTTATGGGGTTTCCCAGAGCCATATTTGACTGTAGTCAGTTGAATGTCTGAATCTCTTTCCATGAGCACTAAATTCAGTCGCATTAAAATGTATATATGCAATAAATAAAAAAAGAGTAATTTGTTGTTGTCATCTTTGGAAAAGCATTTATAGTACGTGGCTGATTGAGCACACAGAATAATTGTTTTGAGGTCCTGAGGTCATTATCTTCATGATCTCTAAATGATATTCTTGCCCGTCCCCACCCAAACTAATTTAAGAGACCCTGCAACAATGATTGTTGTTGCATAGTTCACAGCTTAGCCTCTGTAAGTTCTACAATGCAATCCTTTTTGATACTTTATAATCAACTCACTAAGTTATGCTTAAACTTAAACTGAGTATAATTAAATAGCTTGCTGTTGGCCATTTACAAGATTGTAGTACTGAAGCTCTAGTTAGGTGTGTTAGTGCTCCAGCTCTAGTGCCACACAAACCTATGTGTGATGACGATCATAGTGTCATGCTGTTTTAGTTTGTGTTTATTAGTTTTATATAGTTCAGTTCAGTTGGAACACTGTGTTTAACATGCACTTCATTACTGCAATATGTTAGTAGGTGGCATTTTTTATACTATAGTTTATACTTCCTGCTCTACTTGGTTGTGGTTGTTTTTCTTTTCAAAGTATATTTATAATTGTTTCAAGTGTGTTGATAAAGCACACTACTTTATGGCTATTTTTTTCAAGTTTTATTCCTACACATTCCAGTGTGGTTAAAATAATTCTATAGATGTGGAGACTGTAGCTAAAATGTATTCTTACATTCCCCTTGATGTACAGCACAGTATGCGCACTTGAATTAAATAAAGATAGACAAGTGGAAATGCAACCATGAAAACGATAAGAATCTCTGCTGCCGTCCGGACCTACGTCGGCTTAAGTTTGAGTTGTAATTGGAACTGAGGCTTAGAAGTGTAATAATTATCATACATTACAAAACCAAGTTATCCCAACAAGTAATTAATTAATTCTGTTGACGCCCACGACTGTTTGCTTTAATAAATTGTATGAATTTATTAAAATTCTGGTACTAGCAAAAACTGATTACTTAATTTGCACACTTTTTTTTTTCAATTGTGAAACAGAACAATGGAATGTTTATGGACCTCTGTCGGAAATTAATGAATTGAATTGAGTCCATAGGAAACATAGTTCAATTTAACAACCAGAACTAATTCATGGATTCAGTAATCCTTACCAGGTCAATGTAAGTTTCTGTAAATACATCTATATATCCTGGGTATAGATCAATTTGTGCAAAGAAAAGTAGCCCTTGTGTTCATTAAAATGACCATATGGACCTGTCAACACTTAGCATAGCCCTAGTAATAATGCCATTTAGCCCAACATTGTACTGTGCCAATTGAATTAATGCATGTGACATACAAATGCATCCATATCCCCGGTAACAGGGAGGTCTGTGATTTGTAAAGATTCCTCTGATATATAAAAGTCCCCCACATTTATACAGCCAGAATCTGGCTCTTGACCAGAGGCCATCTGCATCAATAACTGTTACAGTTATTTACCTCATAGCTGTTTCTTCAACATTTTACTTTACAAAAACTTGGTACAATGGTTAAGAGGGTGTTTCTTACTTCATGCCATTGTGCCCTCATCGTACACTATAAAATGTTCCAGAACCACCATGTGCCCGTGAGAATGGAACGTTTGTAACCACATGGAAATTCGGTCTGAAATATTTGAACTGTACAATACATGTACAGTACTGGGGCTATTTTCAAAGCTTGGTAACTACAATGTTGTTGAGTATCTCTGGTTCCAAGGTACTGGAACTAAAAAAGCATTTTGTATATATTTTTGTTACGTAAATCTATTTACCAAGTATTGTTTGTGTGCGAATTGAACGGGAACACTTTAGTTTAAAAATTAGAAATGTTAAAAATGAGGGTTGTAAGTAGTGCAATGATATTGCAATCCAGTGTTATAAAATAACTAATTTATACATGCACATTTTTAACTAAGACTAACATTGACTTAATGCATCGCTCTGTGAATTCTGAATGGCAGTGAGTAAGAACTAGCTCAGTGCTAGTGTTCCTTCTGTAATGTGAGGTGTAGCCAGTGCTTTTTTCATTTTGCAGTAAATGTCCACAGACTGGAGATAGACAGTTGCATTATTGCTTTGCATGAGTATAGCTGTTGTGGTGTTTTTATTTTTTCTAGTTTGCATGTCATAGTGTTGCATTTAAAAAAAAAAAAAAGATTTAAACGAATGTCTAAAATATATTGACCCTACTCTCATAATAAACTCTTCTTACAGCACTGACTATTATTCCTTGAATTTTTCCCTACACTGAAACCAGTTACAGACACCTTCATTATAACACACACTTTATTTAAACATTAGGAATTCTCAGCTCTGTAGGATAGTTTTTTATAATGAGGATGAAGAGCACTGGCTATTTCATTTTTCTTTTTTTACAGCATAAATTATAAGTAACGATGAAAGTAAGAACAGTAAAGCTCCCTCCAATACGAGAAGACATTGAATACCATTAAACAATTATTACACCTGAAAGCGAAACTGCATTTGTTTTTATCATGTTGTGTCCCATTATTTTCAGACCGTTCATGACCTGTCATAAACTACACTGCAAATCTTTAAGCTGTGCAGTACATAAAAAAAAAATGTAGATGAATGGTTTCTATTTAAAACTATTCATATCCCCTTGTCAAATTTAAATGGGAAACTGGTCTTTATCAGATCTACTGGAAAAAATGCATTTAAATGTTTACAATAAGCAGTATAAACATTACACTCTAAGACCTTCTCTTATTAAATCTTGCTACTGGCTCCTAAGAGCAGGCAGGAGTTGGGCTGCTCCTTCTTTGGTCAAGAGCTCTATTTCTTTATAATTGTGATGTTACTATATTTAACATTTGTAATGGTATTTTACATTATTTGGTTTAGTTTTGGTTTTGATTGTGAAGCTGCTTCCTCCAACCTAATCTGGTTAGTTAGACTTTCATTGGCTAGCCTTTCTAATTTAATAATGCGTTCATATTAATGTTCTTCCCTTAATTTACAGTAATATAATAGGCAGTTAATCACATATTTAACACATTTGTTTAACTAATTGCAACTACTGTGTGGAATGAGAAACAACTGTCTGTTTAAAAACAAAAATGTTCACTGTTTTCTTTTCTGAGAGACAGTTAGAAACCGTACTGTCTGACATATGTCTATATCTATCAAAAACAGAGAGAGAGCACTATAACAAAGCAGAGTATGGATCCCAAAAAATCACTAGAAATACCATTACTGCTACTAATATTGAAGTGCAGAGTATCAATGTATACTGTAGATTCTTAGACCAGTTAATAAAGAGCATAAGTCACTTTTTAACTTTCAAACTTAAAGAACAACACCAATCTATCAAGCTACAGTGAACTTCATTTCATCTGTGCTATCCAAAGAAGGCGATGTTTGAAACGTAAAGCAAATTATTAAAACAGTGAGGAAACAACTTCATCTTTAAAAAAAAAAACTGCTCAAGCAGCAACATCTGTGAATAGTCCTTCATTAGATCTCAAACCTCAGAGATGCATACAGATCATGTACAGAAAGGATTGATTTAACTGTTCCTAATCTCATGCTCTGCTCCATACTACTGCAGATTCGAATTTCCTACCGTAGTCTTAGACCTGCTGTCATCACTTATACCAATTTACAAACTCTATTAAAATAATGTAATACTAAAAGTTATTTTATTTTTCATGTAAACTGCTTTTCAGTTTGAATGCTGGCAAACAAAACAACTAAAGTCCTAAAAGCATGTGTCTCAGGTTTCACAACTAGGTAAGGATGGAAATATATCAACCTCTTACGAGTGGGTTTTCCCAGCAAATATTTTCTCAATATTCATATTTAAAATCTTGACACAACACAAAATAGAATGCCAGACTGTGGTTAAAATAATTAAAATAATTTAAACAAAACACATTTTAGTAATTCTACATTTTCAGGTTTGTTTTTCCCTTACAATTAGAGAGCGTTGTACAATGTGACTATATTAGCTACACAAATGAAAGATAGACAACTATAAATAAAACACACACACGCGTCTGTGACCAGTTTAAGCCAAGGTCAAGAAATCTGCTAGTATAAATGGGGGAGTTAATTGTTAATTTCTTCATAGCAAGAATTATAGAATTTATAAACTTGCTCTGGCCTAGCTTATGCGCAATCAGGTTATGAGATGTCACCGTGCTATTTGCTTAAATACAACAGCACCCTCTGCAGCTTCTTATGAAGAGTAATATCTGTTGCCCACATGTTTCTCAAGATCAACTGCAGACAGACTTGGAAACAAATTGCCAGTGTGTAGAAAAAAAAGCATAATTAGAATATCTGAGAACAGACTGTAGTAGGGTATTACTATTAATGTCTTATGAATACAATGACATTATAAACACAGGAATTATTTTAAAAAGCATGTTGTTCTATATATGTATATTTAATATATTTTAAATGAGGACAGCATGCAAAAAGGTTTTTTTGATGTTTGCAGTACTTACAAATGTAAAATTGGTAAACATGACTGCATGCAGGTAAAATAACTATCCATGGGTAAACAGATTTTCCGAATTCTTGTGGTGTTTGAGAACATTGTATTTTTGTTTTTTTATAAGGTTACTATTACTGGTAAGTTGGTAACACTTTACATTATATGTCTCTAATTGCTGTGATTTTGCATAATAGTTACTTAGTAAATAAATGTGTACTTACACATAATTACAATGTTATTATGCATAGTTACAATGTGTTAATCTTTTTGCGCATTATAATTAGAAAAACGCGTAAAATATTGGGATTGGGAATTAGGATGGGGGTTATATAATATTGTGTGTGTGTGTATATATATATATATATATATATATATATATATATATATATATATATATATATATATATATATCATGCAAAAAGAGTTACACATTAAGTACAATGTAACTATGCATAATAATGTGTATAACTGTGCGTAATAACTATATTGTAAGTACATGTGTACCCATTAAGTAACTACTATGTCAATACTACTTGGGGCTAATGTAAAGATAGGCGTAGTGCAAAATCAAAATTGCCTGGCGGCCAGGCAATTATTTTACCCTGGGGACTATGTAAGTTTAAGAGCAACGCAAATTAGTCAACATGCATAAAATAATGAGCTGCAATCTTGATAATGAGTGTCTCAATGAGTGCCACCTGTGCATCAGGCTATTCAGTGGCCACACTTACAGCCCAGAGGTGAGGCAAGAGTACAGAGAGCAGTAGGTGCTGTATGAAATTTGTGGAGCACGAAAATCAAACCAAACAAAAAAAATATGTCAGAGGAAGGGCAGCAAAGTCCCCTTGGCGCACAGAAAGGAAAAGAAAAGTTTTCTGAGGAGGAGCGAAGGGTCCTTACGGCTGAGGTCACTCAGCATGAAATTTAGTTATTTGGAAAAGCCTCAGCCAACATCAGTTATGCTACCAAAGAGGCCATATGGTCCTCTACAGTGGAGAAAGTCAATGCTGTCGGTTTTACCAGGAGGACAGTCAACCAGGTGAAGAAAA
Organism: Polyodon spathula; assembly: GCF_017654505.1. NCBI lineage: Eukaryota > Metazoa > Chordata > Actinopteri > Acipenseriformes > Polyodontidae > Polyodon > Polyodon spathula. The sequence goes on along the minus strand of NC_054543.1, from coordinate 39,085,078 downwards.
GGTGAAATTCAGTTATTAAGTCTAGGATGATCATCAGAGACGATAACACCTTACCAACGTATCCTCCGGCATCCCAAACAAAGTGACCCTGGATTTGAATATGCAGGGTCTTCTCCGTATTGTCCTTCTCATCCGAAGGTTTTCCTGCCTGTCTTCAACAAGAGCCAAGCGTCACTGCATCATGAAGAGCGCCACAGCAGCCATTCTGAAGCCAATTTCTGGTCTATGAAGGTGTATGGTTTTATACAGCTCTTAATTATTCACTTCTACAGTTGTTTGCACCTTGGAGGAGGCGCAAAGTTTTTAGAGGGTCAGCAATTGCCCAAGTGCTAGGCAAAATCCTTACAACTCATTATAATGTTTGCATCCGCTTAGTATTCCAGATCCCAGCCCAATTCCATGCTCTTTTCTTCATTTGAATACATTTCAATATCATTTAAATGGATTCATGATGGCAACATGCTAATTTGATAGCGTGTGTACATACGGCACATTTTTAGTGGCTGCTAAAGTCCCACGTTACGGCCACTAAACACGGTTTGCGTGTACCAAATGTTTGGCAGCAATATGGTATGTGGTCGGAAGTTCTAGTGCATTGCATCACCTCAAATTGTGCAGACCAAGATCTAGGGATATTTTCTTTAATTAATCACAATTACAATTACAATTGCAATCACATGAAGGGTTTCAAGCTTGTCAGTGTCCAACACGAACACAATGAACTTTTGAACTCTGAATGAAAAACCCCCATGCTGAAAGTTAGCTGAATGTCCAAAGGAAACAATAAAAAAGGATAGTCCTATATCAGAAATAACAAGCAAAAAAAGTGGATTGGCTTCAGTATATTGTACATAGCCCAGATCTACATAATTACAGCAAAGGATTTTGCCGCTATCTTACCAGTTTCATATTCTTCCAATCACAGTCTTTCCTGATTACAAAAAAAGTCATTATATTAAAGTCATTCTTAGATGACTAGGGGAACAAATTGCTTTAGATAGCTATCACTCCCTTCAGCGTGTATAATTGTGCAATGATGTCCAATTGTAACAGAAGACAACACGATAAGATAAACTATTAACCAATTCATCTATCAAACAACGCAATTTTAAACTTCAAAATATCTACACTACATTATAGGAGGTATGGATTCTGGTTGTAACATTTTCATGCAATTATTTCCAATAACATATTGTATATGTCCTAATGCCAGCTAATCTGATATTTTACCGAGCACTAAATTGTTGTATTTCTTTTCCAGCTTACAGGGACTGTTATAACATATTTCATTTAAAAAAATGTATATAAAGTAATAAAGCCTAGCTTTAAATTTATTTTATCCCTTCCAGCACAAAATAAAAAATGACTGTGCTGCCACTACCTGATTCAATCAAATGCAATGCATTGGATACCCGCAGGCTACAAGTGTAAGAAAAAGCTGACTTGTATTTTAATTAATAATGTGATACCACATTCTCAACAGCATTTGATTTTCTTTTTTCATATTTCTTGTAAACACTTTCCAGACACCTCGTAAGCTGCTTGTTGTTGTGTTTTGTTTTGTTTTGTTTTTCTCCAGAATTCACACTGATCCTGTGTATTTGGTCCTTAAGAGAGCCGAATGTGACTAGTGCTGCCGCAGAGACAATTACAAGCCTTTCATTCAGACATTGTAATAATTAGTCACATAACTGAAGGAAAGGAACTGACATAACAGTGAAGTTACTTAATGAAACATAATTAAGAATATATATCATTTTTTCAGGATCAGGCAGGGAGGGACTGTTGAGTGACTGTTTTCAGCACATTCACTTTTGTATAACCTGCATGTCTCTAGGTACACAGTAGCAGGAAGATGTAAATTTGACCAGGTACTGTACATGCTGGTACATTGACATTGAACAATGAGAGCTTCCCAGTGGTTCATCCATTAAGGCACAGCCGCTCTGGAGTGGCCAGTCACTGTTTTGAATCCTGGTCGTGCTGAGTTAGAGATCTTTGGCAGGGGCCCACAGGGTTTGCTGCATAAACATTGTGCTTACGTGGGTTGGGGAGGAAAATTGTCTGGTTATTGTTTACCTCATCATACTTCAGCAACCTCTACCACCTGTCAGGCTGGGCCCTTGCCTCCAGGACAGTAGCTTGGTATCATCTGCTTATTGGTTTCAGGAAGCTATTGGCTGAACAGCAGGAACAGTGGTCGCCTATTGATCTTCAGTCCTTCTGATGAGGCAGCATTTTTAAATTGGACAAAAGTATGTTTATTAAGAAATAAGTGTTAAGTGTTCTACTTTGAGTCGTTAAGCTTGTTCAACAGCTTTGCTCAATGATTATAGGTTAAAAGAAGTATCCTGCATTTGTGTATAAGGATTACTTGTTGGTTCCTAGATAGATTTTCCATTAACCATAGAAAGCTATAGATGGTGGTTGAGATGATTTTAAAGGGTTTATTTTTGAATGACTGAGCATCATACTTTTTAATTTCTAAACTACTGAAAGTATTTTAAGAATCAGCTGTTTAGACAAAGTAAACTACAAATATGCCACATGATTCCTTGAAAACTTGGTTGCTTTTCTGGAAAGGAGAATTTGCCCCTAACCAGCACGTCATGATCAAGCACCATAAAGGTTCCGTGTGGCTTTCACTTATCTTGCTTCTTTTGTTTTGGCCTCTCAGTCACATGTGATGAGGCCGAAATGGGAGATGACCATATTAGAGCCTGGAGGAAGGGCTACCCTCAAACATGGATTCCCTGAGGTTTTCCACTACCAACAAACCTGCAGGGAGAGCTAAAAACAAACTGGAGAGTTTGTCAGACTGGAGAGGCTGGGCTCTTCCTTTCACTTTCATGCTTTTTTCTTTTTTTTTTTTTTTTTGTTTTTTTTTTTTTTTTTTTTTTGTTTTTTTTTTTTTTTTTTTTTTTTTTTTTTTTTTTTTTTTTTTTTTTTTTTTTTTTTTTTTTTGTTTTTTTTTTTTTTTTTTTTTTTTTTTTTTTTTTTTTTTTTTTTTTGTTTTTTTTTTTTTTTTTTTTTTTTTGTTTTTTTTTTATTTTTTTTTTTTTTTTTTTTTTTTTTTGGTTTTTTTTTTTTTTTTTTTTTTTTTTTTTTTTTTTTTTTTTTTGTTTTTTTTTTTTTTTTTTTTTTTTTTTTTTTTGTTTTTTTTTTTTTTTTTTCTTTTTTCTTTTTTTTTGGGGGGGGGGGGGGGGTCAGTATTGCACCATTGCAGCTTGTTGCATTAATCATTCATTATTATTTTATCCATACATGGTTTGGCTACATCGTCTTTTGCAGGGAGGTGGTCCTGACTGCTTTTCTGGAATGAGAATCCACCCCTAACCAACACGTCATCACCAGGTGCCATAAAGCCGTGTGGCTTTCACTCATGTCACTTCTTTTGTTTTGGCTGCCTCTTCCCCTGCCACCACCTTGCAGCATGCCTTGTCCTGGGAGGATATGGCCCTGAGTGCCACTTTCTATCTGTGGCGCTAGGATGCATGATATTGTTAGTTTTTTTCCTAGCTGGCTTCTCTAGAGGCCTCTCTGGCCAAATTTATCATCGTTAAATCGTCTGTTCAACTGAAAATCAATAAACATCACATTGTGGATTTTCCATTCTGAATATACTTTTCCATATCATTATTATTAATGGTTTTGATTCCAGTAAACTCTGTAAACCTGGGCAAATCAAAGATCACAGTAAAAAAAAAAAAATTAAAAGTCTTCGTCACATAATAAAGGTTAATAAAGGGAGTGAACTTGTACTTTTTTGAGCAATATATTTTAAGTAATAATTTGCCTTTTTTCTCTCTTCTCTCTGCTTAATTCAATCACAAATAAAGTATTTTGGAGAATTTCAACTAATATGTTTTAAAGTACAGTGTGAAAAATGATCCATTTACCAGTAATATCCTTTTCATACTCACCTGTTCTCTCACCTGAATCTATTATATGTCATTTAATATCAAGATTGTTTTTCCCAAAAAAATCTATTAATTTTGAATGTCTCAAGGTTGACATATTTTCAGGTAACAAGTTGATCTGAAGTTATCTAAACATGTTAGGAAGGCATTGATGTAAAACCATTGGATAAATACAGCCTTGTCATACAACACTAAAAGACATTTTTGTTTAATTTTAAAATCTGCAGTATTTGTGTGGCATTGTAACATTCACAAGTGTTACATTTGTATTTCTTTTGTCTAATTAATTATTAAATAGGTTTGTAAAAAAAAAAAAAAAAATAATAATAATAATAATAATAATAATAATAATAATAATATTATTATTATTATTATTATTATTATTATTATTATTATTATTATTATTATTATTATTAATAAACTTGCTGTACAGTCTTTTTCTGTTTATTATAAACATTAAATATGTATTTCATGAATTATGAAAGACAGATAACCTTTGTAACTTAACAACAAACTATATTATGCATGAGAAATATGTTAGAACACTGATATATCAGAATGGGCTTTGCTTACAAAGGGTTGTAAGCAGAACATATAACCCTACTGTTCTGCTCTGAAACCTTCATTCAAAAAAGCCTGCAGAATGCCTACAGGGGGATACACTTGGGCTGGTAGCAACCTTTGTGATGCAGTCACATACTGTACCATGCTTTGCTGAACATTTGGATATTGATGCATCTATTTAAAATTTTTAAAAAAATATGCATCTAAGGAAAGTAATTGGCATCAGTTACCAAATATACGTTTAAATAACTTTCTTTTACAAAAACAATGTACATGTTATACAGTATAAACAGAATACCTCATGAACCTTGATAGTGCTGTGGTTATTTCCCTCATGAGGATAGCTGTGCAATAACTGCAGTATTCTAAGAGTGTTTCTGTAAGCAATTCAAATACTCTCTTCTCTCTCTCTCTCATTCTCTCTCTCTCTCTCTCTCTCTCTCTCTCTCTCTCTCTCTCTCTCTATCTATCTATATATATATATATATATATATATATATATATATATATATATATTATATATATGGAAATTCCAAGTTTATATAAGGTTACTGTTTTATAATAGTACTGTAGTTTTAATTGTGACACAAGAAAATGTGTACTGTACTCTTATCTAAAGGAATTGTATTTTAAGAATGCCTTCTGCATAGTTAAATGTTCACAGATTACTGAAAAAAAAATAAAAAAATTACTTATGAGTAAACAACTTCGCAGCAAATTAAATATGATTATTTCTGCCCTAAAAAATGACTGTCTCTTCTGTTCTGTCGAAAGGTCAATCATTGCCTCAAACCCTGATGTGTTCACTATGACCTGGAAGCACCACTGATGACCCTGCAACCAGAGGCCGTAAAGAGTTGATCATCTAACATGCAAACTGCCCTGAGACATGGAAGTCTGACATGTTTCCTTATTAAAATGAACACGAGCAATATGCATCTGAAGCAACTGGGAAACCTGTGCCAAAAATAAATATAAAGAGGCAGCATTTCCTTTTATAAGCCCTATGGTATGTTTATAGCTTTCTCTCTGAGCAAAGTAAACCAGCAATCATTTTAAAAGGGTCTTTAATACCAGTTTTTCCACCTCAGATGTCTTTTTTTTCTGGTTATTATAACTTTAAACAGAGACAAAGAACCCAAATACATGTGTTGTAAATTAATGACAACAGCTGTTCTTTTTGTCTACAGCCATATAGGTTATGCAACAAAGAAATCTAATAATTAAAAAAAAATAAGGGGGTTGATTTGTGATATTTTTACATTGACAAAATGCTACGCTAGTCAGCACAAAAGTATCCAAAACATGTCAATTATTATTAAAATAAGTACAATAAAATAAAAATTAAAAGTATACAATAATACCATTATTCCATCAACTTAAAAGGTATTTGAAATATATATATATATATATATATATATATATATATATATATATATATATATATATATATATATATATATATAAGGTATGTATTAATGATTACATTATATATAATGATATTATGAAATGATTAGCAAAGTGCCCTTCCTGTTACTAAACATGCTTTCTAATGACCAATTAGGAGAAACAGTTTGAGATGATAATGATTGGGAGTTAATAGGGCATTGGAGGTAAAACGCAATCCTAGCATTTTCTCTAACATTTACCAAGTTAGTTGCTATATAATATATACAGAATTTGTTTTAGTCTTTCAGTTTTTTCAGTCCCTAAGCATTTTCTTATAATCTAGCCCATCTCTATCAAGAAGGTTATGGCAATTATAGATTTTATCAAACAATAGCCAGTCCATGCACTAGTCAGTCTTGCTAATTGAACTAACTGAAATACCACTATTGAGAAATGTTCCTTTGTATCCAACTGTGGAAGGCAATTGAGTAGCTGAAAAAGGGTCAGGTTTTGTGACCCCTTTTATACGAGTCAATGTAGTGCTACAAAGAAAGCGACTCACAGAGCTTCTGTGAATCCTACCATGAGCGCTGGGCAAAATATCTGTAACATTGTGCTTCAAATCAAAATATCTGCAACATTGTGCTTCAAATCAAAATATCTGCAACAATGTGCTTCAAATCAACCCTTTCTTTCAGACACATTATAGGAAAGCAAACACATTTGAAAAGCTACATCACTCATCTATGGTGTGAAACAAATACTAAACTAAATGTACACTTTTTATTCTTCAATTTTCAAGGTGTGGTATCCAAGCATAATCAACAAGTACAGAGAAACATTATCTGTAATTGACAATCCTAGGAATGGAAGACCAAAAAAGTTGTCTAACAAGGATGAGCAATACTTGAAGATAATATCTTTATGGGATAGAAAGAAGACAAGCTTTGAATTAACAACAGAACTGGCAGAAGACAATTCAAAGCTTCTCTTCTTTCTATTCCTTAAGGATATTATCTTCCATTATTATCTTCAAATCAACAGTACGAAGGTCACTTTTGAAATCGGGACTTAAAGGATGTGTTGCAGTAAGAGTACCTCTGTTGAAAAAGGGGAACAACAAAAGTTGTAAAAGGCTAAAATATGCACACAAAAAAAAACAGAAACTGGACTATGGAACAATGGTCAAAGGTTTTTTTAACTGTTTTCAATACCATTGGCTTTCAGGGTCCTACAGGTTTTGTGTGGGCAATTACTGCATCTTTTGCTCAGAGCACCATGGATACAATTACAACATAGACCTTTGTATCTGAGAGGTACAAAACAGCTTATATAAAACTTTGTAAAGTTATTGATGATGGCTGCCTTTTAATAATAATTCCAGATGAGAATTTTATATATATTTTATATATACACACATGTGGAGAACAGACTTTTAAATAACACTGTTAGTCAAACTTGTAGCAAAAATTGTTTTATGAAAATATGTATACATTATTTCTATGTAATTGAACTATATGAATAATCACTGCAGGCCAGTCACTGTGCAACAGACAGTGTGAAACTCCTCTTCCGACTGCAAGATGCGAATTCATCCCCATTTGAATTCCTGTAGTTTTGCCATGCTTATCCCATTGCAGTTCTATGGGCCCGTTAACAAGACACAGCTACGAACGATACAGTAATTCTGTTACTCTTACAATAACAAATGGCTGCAAACTTTGAAATAACTTAAAAGTAGGACCATGCACTTTATGTTTATTAAAATGAGTGTTTATGATCCTGATTGTGACTATAATGAACAGGTGTACGAGCCAGCAAGAGCTTACTGTGCCTCCTCTATTTGTGAGGGTTGTTGTGTCTTCAGGGGTTTCAAGGAAAATGAGTATAAGAAGGTAGTCTGAAGGTAATTTGAAAGGACTGAGTACTAGAAATTATTTTTCCACTATAGAAAAGATGGGGTTTGTTTGCCTTTAATATACTTCAAGACATCAAAACAATGTAATACAAATGATTTTCTGCACACAGAATCCAATCATTTCACTCACAAAGGTAAAATATTAAAACAAAATGGGAAATGGTTATTTCTATCATTCTAATTCACCTCACAAGCAACCTAAAAACATGCATTAGTTTCATTCAGTGACTTTAGCCTCTGGCTATTCAGTGTGCTGTATATTAGTTTTAAATACAGATTGCTTGCAATAACACTGCAGTGTGATCCCTGCTTGAAGTGAAAAAAGGGTTAGGATTGCCTTACATCTACAGCCCCACTGAAAACGTTTATTCAATCAAAGGGAGAAATAAATGTAGTCCTTCAGTTCTGTCAACTATAAACTATTATTGATCCCCTAAATGACATTTTTTCATGCTGATCGATCAAACACATTATCTTTTTTTTCCAGTCTGTTACCAGCAACTGGAACCTCTGGAGTGTCAGTAAAAGTGACCAGATCATGTATGGTCGGAAATTTTGCTTAAAGCTAAAAACAAAAATTGTTAACATAATGTTAGCCCTTGTGTTCAACAGCAGTGGACCAATATGAGCAAAGTGTTTCTTGCCCGAGGTTAACCATTAAACTGTATAAAACCTATTCTTTGTGAGTATTCTGTCCTTGATATTCTGTTGCCTCTGCTGTATAAGCCTTCCAGCTGGCATATCCCTTTGCTTGGCAGCATGAGAACATGAGACTAAAACCTGTATTGCCTGTTACCGGTTTCAAATATCAGCTGAGACCAGTATTCCACCAGGGACTGCTCAGAAATCATGTCTAAAATATAAATTAGCAAGGTAAAGCTAGGGCTTGGAAAATGTTATTATATTGTGCAACATTGTGGAGCGACTTGCAGCAACATGTATAGTGTCTCTCTACAAACCTTTTGGCAAAATTATGGGCATCCATCTATCAATGCATCTGGAATGCCCTACTATGAAATTATGAATATGCGTACCTTATAAATAAAATGGCTGTAATAACAATGTAACAAAAGAGCATTCATATTTATGTATTTATTCATTCATTTATGATAGCTGTATACTGTATATACTTAAAGAGCATGGAGTATAGGAAGGAAATATCATAGCTGCTTCAGTCGCCACATGCTGGGGACTTTAAAATGTAAACCTTTTAAGCATCCCTGTAGCCTCAGTGGGGCTCTCATCATCAACCATTAATATAATCATAAGGTTGTCCCCCTGCAACACTGCCTCTAGTGGATGTAAGTGGATGTGATGACTGAAACAAAATGGTAATAAGCAGATCTAAACAACAAGAATATATTATTTAAGATCATTCATAGTCATAACCGTACACAAGCTGCTCTTTAAACAGTTGACTGACCTTCAAAATGTCAATCATTTAACTTTATTTTTAAATACTACTGTTAATGTTACTAATCCATAGCAGAACCATTAGCAAACCATGGCATTATCAACAATAGCAACACAATGTATTTGGAACAAATCTTACACCTGTAATCTTGATTATTACGGTAGCTCACTGGTACTGAAATCATACAGTACAGGATAACTCAGTGTATTTTGGTTCATTGTCAAAATATGAAAATGTCACCAATGTGGTGCAGTATCACTTCCATCCTTATCTCATACTGTTCTACTGTAGCTGTCTTTGTGCTGTCATTGCATTGTAAATGCAGACTATTTAGAGGACTATATCTCATTGCGGTTTTCCTTATTTTGTACAAATCTGTCTTTATGCTTTAAAATTACTGTCTGATTTCAAAGTTGTTGATATTAAACAATTTGTAGATTTTTCTATTTCTACCTTAATGTAAAATTTTGTGATAGTCAGAACAAATTAGGCCTAGCCCCTCAAATTATCCCAGATCTTTTTAGTTAAACTTTAGAAGAAGCATCAAAGGTGTCCAGAGGTAACTGAGACCGTGATTAGAAGCAGTAAGATCACAGTGAGAGGGGAGCTGAACAGCAGTACCTGTAAAAGAAAGTTCCTTCAGACCTTCACAGTTTCAGATAGGGATTTGGGGAGCTGCTCTAACTAGAGGCCAACGGTAAAACCTTTTTTGTGCATCCTGGGACATTTATACACTAGCAGGACTGACATCACAATTCACAGTGCTCTGCAAAGAAAAGTGCTTTAAACATTTTTGGGGTTCTTTACACCATTTTCAGGTTTAGTCTTTGCAGTGTTAACAACCTAAAAAACGGCCACTATCAAGGGAATTGGAATTACACTGTTTAAACCTTGTGGAAGTGTTCACACAGTAAATTGTCTCAAACTATAGTGGTACTTACACAAGAAATCAATTTTTGATTAAAAATGGTGTTTTCATGTCTAGGTAACATGTCAACACTTGACACACAGTGAAAACAACTAATAGTGTTCCTAGCACATCGGTGAAAGCTGGCTCGATCTACAGCTCTCAAAGTGAAACACACTAATCTACTTGCAGTGGACAAGTAATATTAACCAGATCCATTTATAGACATAAAACTGACAGAAAGATACATAAACTGCTAAATAACTTTATTATTTCTTAAAATAATAAGACATGTGTTGAGGCTTACACATATTGGCAGGATTGTACAATACTGTTGCATGATCATGAGTACATTTCTCAGAGATGTCCAGGGTTTATGATCTATGTTTTGCTTCTTACTATTTACCAATGATATGTATACAAATCTACACTTACTGTACCCAGTTTAAAGCTGAAAGCAGAAACACTTGAATGTCAAACTAATGTTCTTTCAAGTTAAACTGTTTTACAAAATGACTCTTATTAACATCACTGCATGTATAAACATGTTGATTTGAAACCAGGATATTCCCACATTTAATTATTATATATATATATATATATATATATATATATATATATATATATATATATATATAGTTCAAAGAGCCAGCTGCCCAACATTTCAATACATGTTGTACATATCTTTCTCAAGGGAGCATATATATAGGTTTCATGTCAGCAGTTGGAATCAGAATTAAGTCTTCTTAACCAGTGATGGTTCTGATACGGTTTACAGGCTCCAGTTTAAAAGTGATATGAACTGCTTGTCGCTAAAAATACCACATAAAACCCTAAAACCCTACCAGGAGTGAACTGACCACCCTTTGATTTACAGCTATCTCGCGTGTGATGCAGCTTTCACTGTCTCATACAAAAAAGAAAGGTATTGGCTGTGTTTCTGTCTTCATCTTAACCTTAACCTTGGTGGTTCTCATTAGATAGTGTTCTTTCTGGTTAGTGGGGGATTAGGCTATTTTTAAGAGATTTTCTGTATGCTGTCTTTTTAAGATATTTTATTTTATAAATGCAACACATGCATTATTTACTTTTGTGGGGATAGGCTAATATCTACCTCAAGGAGGATACTTATATTAGCTGAGTGGAACAAAGGAAATACAGTAAAACTAGCAAAAATAAAATCCCCAAAGATAACACTGTTAATTAAGGTGACTACCCATCCTGCAGTACACCATTTGCATACTTCTGCATGTGCACTTCATCTATTACACAGTACCACCTGTTATTAATTGTTTATATCAATATGTCGCAACTTGATACCCACTTGTCAAAGGGAACTTTGTGTAATGCAATGTGTACAATATAATTATAAAAATATTGGGCATGAAAATGTTTTTAAGACATGCACTTCTGTGCAAGCAATCAGCTCCCAACTACATTAAGAAACAATGAATAGATCTTTAAAGCTCACTCAAAAACTGAATGCTTTCAGAGTTGATGGCATGGCCAACAGCAGCAAAACTTTAGCACAATACTTCTGGCAGTTGTAATGAACAATATCAAAAGAGCGACAGCTTGTCTACTAGCAAGACAAGCCTCCTAAAAAGTAAACCTATTCTGGTTTTAACCTATTCTGGTGATAATTCTGATAATTCAATTATTATGGAAAATTATTTTAAACAGCGTAAAATGTAGGAAGTTCAATTTTTTTTCCTTCTGTTTCTGCCACTATCACTCCAGCTATTGATAAGATGTCTAAATTTATTGCAGAATAATTCTGCAGGAAAAGAGATAAAAGGTTGCTGAATAAAATATGAGGCGAAGGCTGTAAATTGTAGCAATGCATATCATTTCATTCAAATGTAGGAGGCAATTACCATCTGCTATACTCATCAGTTCCATCCTTTATGACTTAATTATATGTTTAATGCTATCAGATCAAGGAAAGGGCACAATAGATGAATGAGAGAGAGAAACAGAAAAGATTCCGCAACAAGACAAAAGGCAGATGAAAAGTAACATAGAATAGAATTGATTTCATTTGTTGAAAAATATAGTTAATTTAAATACTATATTCATCCATCCCCTTTGCAATTGTGAGATAATAAAAACCATGTGCTTTCCCATGCACTTCATACAATTTTCACAAAAGCAGTTAAGTTTCTGAAAACTGGAAGTCTTTTTTTCCCATATTTGTTGCCAGCTATGTAACATTTCAAGAATGATCGCTGATGGAAACTTCAGTTGGTCACCTTGTTTATATTACAGAAGTTATGTATGCAAAAACTTGTAATAATAAAGGCTGTAAAAACTTAAGACAACATTCTGCAATAAAATCAATTGCTGCTTTGTGCAAAGGAACTTTTGATACCAAATAAGTAACATTTATAAGTAGAAATGGTCCAACGAGACTTCATGCAGGATCAATTTTAAAATGTGCTTTATGGGTATCCCTTTCCTTTGGTAAATTGGTTATTTATAGCATATTAGAAATATTGTATATATGTTACCCTTCAAGTGTTTATACAATGATTACATGGTATGTATTTAGCCAGGTATAAAACCTGTTGCATCCTCTGGGATGATCTAGCCTTTGCACTGTGGAGATAGGGAGAAAAATCCATTGTGATGAAATATATTATTCTTCTTAACACAAAGCCAAATGCAATATATTTACATTAAGTGCCATGTAGTCAGGTGATCATATTGTATCAACTGTCATATTACTATATGAAGCAAGGAAGATTGAAAAGAAGAAAAGGATTTGTGTTGTATTGTATTGGCTTTGAAGATCTAAAAGCCAGAAAATCAGCTCTTATTAAGCTGGCACCAGCAGTGTCTTCTTTGAAGGGTTGTTTACTTGCAGGCAATAGCTATATAGTACAATTTAAAACAAACCTCTGTGAAAATGATGGGAAAAGAGCCATGATGTTTAAAGTTTATATCATTCTGAGTGGTTACTGTAATAACTCAAATATTGTGTTTTTTTTTGTTTTTTTTATACGGTGCTCTGATCTGAGTTCAGAAGCTGCTCTTCAGTTCTACAGTAGTTGAAGTGTCTTTATATTAGTAAGTGTCAGCACAATCTAATGAACAGCTACTGTGGATCAGGTTACCTTTTGTATAGCACTGGCTCTTACTGGAATACAGACACTTGTGTGTGTTACTTATACCTGTGTCTGGAAGCTAAAACAGAAGAGCAGCTTCTGAACTCAAGTCAAAGCTCCTTAACTCAGAATTTAAAAGAAAAACTGCATTTGAGTAAAATTAAAAGAATCTGGTACAGTAAAATGCACACGTTTCAGTTCTTTGTCTCAGTGTGGTTTTGAGACTGTAGTAAACAGTCTGTTGAGCATGTAGAGTGTTCAATATGTCTCTCCCGCAGATCATAATCTGATATGCTACTTTAGCAGCACTTAGCACTGATAGACAGATAAAAGAAACATGAAACTCTAAACACAAACTCTATACTTGCCCTTTCTTATCGCAATGACCTGCTTTCAGTCTACATGCCCAACCATACCCTGCATTAACAAGCAGGCTTGTAATTTGAAGTAATAAATAATGTATTATTAATTAATAATGTTGTTGTTGACATTGGTTTTTGTTGACCCAAACGATATTCTAATCAATGCATTTTTGTCTTCTAGAACTGACTATAGCTAATCCCTGTTCACAACCTATATTTCATAAACCTATTTTATAAAACAGGTAATATTTATGAAGTTGCTTTTATGCTACAAGCACAATAATTCTAAACTTTTAACGCAAACAGTAAATGTTCACATTGCCAAATCAAATTGTGTTTAAAGATCTACTTCAAACAAACAAAATCAAAAGCACCATCTTGTGGCTAAACCTGGACATCTGTTTTATTACTTACACTCAGCATACAGTACTAGGAGAGTCTGGTAATCGTGTTTTAAATATTACTGAATCGCACTATTACATCTTTTAATGTTCAATTACCAATAGGTTTGCATATTTGATTCAACATGGGATCCAAATCAAGATGGCCAATATATCGACAAATATGAAAGAATTAAAACCAGTGTAAAAAATCATAGAAAACCATTTTAAAACGTTATAAAACTTTATTAATTTCATATTCAAGCTCAGTTGTGTCATTCTCAACACTGGTGCCAAAACACAAAATAGTTTGAGGGGCCAGAAAATATTTGGCTGAAGCAGTTTTGCACAATGTTACAATTATATAAGTGACAGACAGATGCCCACAAATTTGCATTCTGGGCTTCTTTGAATTAATCTGTAATGATAAGAACTCAAAAGGGACCTTGCTGACTTCTCTGTGGGTTATATAGCAGGGGCTGTGTGCCCTTTCTATTGATTAATGGATATCATTACAAAGTGAAGACATTCTGTACCTCATGCCATTGTCGTGCATTGAATTCTGACACACTGGACATTTATAATCATCTTAACTAGCTACTGAGCTGTTAGTATTCACTACAAATGACTGAATTTAAAACCTGTGATACAGTTTGCTTATGTTTTTTATCTTTGAAATGCTGATTGGTTCCTCTAACTTATTTATTGCATTTCATGGTCCATTTAATAAAATTTTGCAATGGATAATTGGCAAACTGTTCAAACCACATTTTGCTGACTAATCCCAAGTTTTGGCACCAGTGTTGAGAATGACACAACTGAGCTTAAATATGAAATTAATAAAGTTTTATAACGTTTTAAAATGGTTTTCTATCATTTATTACACTGGTTTTAATTCTTTCATATTTGTCGATATATTGGTCATCTTGATTTGAATGCTGTGACAAAAAAACATAAATAAAGGAGTAAGCATCTGATCTGTGCTTTGATGTTAAAACTTGAAATAGCCTTATCATGTTTTTATTACTGTACTTACAATGTTCTTCCTCTCAGACAGAAATTTATAAAAACTACAGCTTATTAAGACAGACTGGTTCCTAAATATATTTCCATTAGGAACTATAATTGTAGAGCAAATCATAATTCCTTTCTAGTAAAAGAGCAGACACAAATATTACAATTGTATTTAAAAAAAAAAAAAAAAAAAAACAGGTAATTGCATTTAAATGACTTGTGCAAAGGTCTTGTTTCATTGATAGGTACCATCTGTCCAAGCAACAGCAGCAGATTTACTGCCTTTACCACTTTAATAGTGATTAATTAAACTGCTAATAAGTTGCATTCATCACGGTTAACATAAAAAAAAAAAAAAAAATAAATTACCAGAGGAAATGTTATGTAACAAATTAGGATTAACAATGATAGAAAATGACTTCGCATAACTAAATATTACACCCGTTTCCGTTCGCCATATTTCTTAATGAATTCTCTAATTAATTTAATTCACACGTTGTGCATAATTTGGAATTTAAAATGTCACTGGGTCAGATTCTACTGTAGTCTTTTACAGCCTGTCTGTTTCGACAAGAGACATAATAGCAAAACATGACCTCCATGCAAATTACACAGACCAACTGTTGTTTAATTCCAATCCCTGATTAGCATGTTCTTAAGACATCTGTAATTTATTTTTTTAAACAAAGTTATGTGCACGCTGTGTCATTTTCTTCTAGAAAACTGTTTTTGTTAAGATTACCATCTATGCTTTGATACAGTATTTCTAATACAAATGATTAATAAACACATTATCTTGGCCATAGGGATATTTCAATAGTTAACAGTAAAATAAATAAAAGAAAACATGCTGAATTCTTATACTGACTGCAATTTTCAAAAACTGTTGGAAGGTTCTTATGTGAATGGTTAGAAGGGACACTTTATGGTTAATGGTGGCTTAAACAACGTCATTTTCCATTTGCAAACCACGACACGATTTGTATTCCACCACTTTTTAACAAGATAACTAAAAGTACTTTCCATCTTAAATGATCTTGCCAGTTATTTATGAACCTAGACAGGAAAAGAACCTCCAAACTCTTGTTAGCAGCCCATCAAGAACCTCAAATGTGTCTTCTCATTTGCAAGTCATATACTGTATGAGGCACTGGAAAATGCAGCAACAATGGTGTTGAATTTCACAGTGAATGTGAAGAGGGGTTAAAATCCTGCAATGTATTTAGTTGGCACCCAGATGTAGCCCTCTCTCTATGCTCCCACAGACACTGTACGTACAGGCCTATCAGTATTGCTCCCCCCCCACACCAGATGATGTTTGTAAAAAGATCAATCTAGTTTTTGGCAAATAAAAAAAAAACACACACACACGCTTTCAACTGGAGCTGGAGGGGGTGCCTGAGGGCAATCATTTAGCAAACATTATAATAAAACTGGGGGTTTGTATTCAAGGCCAGCCACCAAGGAATGCAGATCCGTCCCAGGTTAATCTGAGTGGGATTTAATTTTATTTTTTTTCTCCTAAAATTAATGACATTGAGGAGACGCGGCAGATGCAGCAGAGGGTGCTCTAGGGATGCTGCTGTGTATGGTTACAAACTTTAACCGAGGCAATCCAAACTGAAGGCTTCTGAGGTCTCTACCCCCACCCAGTGGCCATATTGAAACATTACAAGTACAGCTTGATTGAATGTTCGTGACAGTAAATTGTAGACTAAATAAAGAACTACAAAACTGGAGCAGAGGCATCAACAGAGAAAGGTATGTTCCCTTTCAATTTGAGGACGACCAACAACAATACTTTTGGGATATGCCTGCCACAGGTCAGGTATTTACTGAACATTTTATGTCAGAGCTGCCGATAGGATCCTCCAGGGATTGATGTCCGAGGTCCCGCCCAAGGAGGGAATAATAGCCACTCTGTGTAGATCATGTTCTCTTTTTTGCGTCTCACAACCAGGTAGGTATAAACCTCTCCAGTTGTGTGATTGATTCTTTGTAAAAGAGCTCACACTTCAAGTTTTCTGGTAAATTCCACGGCAATTTATTTAGGCTTGCCTCTTCCCAGAATCAGAAACTCGGCGTCTGAGGACTGAGCTGAAACGCTGCGCAACTGCTCTCCGTTTAAAAAAAAAAAATCAAAATAAATTCTTACTTCAACAGCCTACACCGCACGCCAACTGCAGTCTGCTCTCTAACCTACAGCATCTGCTATTTGTGTTTTTCCTCTGCTTTTTGCAGCTATTTTTTTTTTTTTTTTAAATACAATTATAAAAACAACAAAGAGAGAAAAGAGAGACGCTTCCTCCAGTAGGGTTAAAAAGTAAAAATACTACATACAAGAAAAATGGACAGTTCTAACCAGGTTAACAACAACAGACTGGAAAGCAAATCCGTATACCACACAATTCCAGGCCATAATTACGTCTTCACATACATTTGGTAAAGTGCTTTCAAGGTAATAGCCTTTTTTTTATTTTTCTTTTTTTTATTTTCTCCCAAATTTAGTCGTGTCCAATTATTTTTAGGCTCAGCTCACTACTACCACCCCTGCGCTGACTCGGGAGTAGCGAAGACAAACACACGCTGTCCTGCGAAGTGTGTGCCGTCAACCAACCACTTCTTTACACACTGCAGACTAACCATGCAGTCACCTCAGAGCTACAGCGTCAGAGGACAACGCAGCCCTGGGCAGCTTACAGGCAGGCCTGCAGGCGCCCAGCCAGACCACAGGGGTCGCTGGTGCGCGTTGAGCTGAGGACACTCTGGCCGACCTAGTCTTCCCAGCTGCCCCACCCAACCCCCACCCCATATTCATATTCTGGAGACCCGTTTTCTAAAGGTGCTCGGCGGCTACATCCTCCTAGGAAGGACATCCTCCCTGAGTGGAGTCTAGATGTAGTATTGGAGGCTCTCACTAAGGCACCGTTTGAGCCCATACATTCCATAGAGTTGAAATATCTCTCTTTGAAGATAGCCTTTTTGTATCACCTCTGCTAAGCGGGTTAGTGAGCTACAGGCTCTGTCAGCGCACAGCTCCTGTATGCGTGTTTGGGATGATGGAAACAGGGTGTCGTTACTCATGAACCCCGCTTTCCTCCCTAAGATGGTTACGGCTTTCCACTTGAATCAATTAGCGTAACTAGAGGCTTTGCATCCCCCTCCTTTTTCTTCAGAGGAGAATCAGAGATTGAATTTCCTCTGCCCAGTTCAGTCATTGAGATGTTATGTGGATAGGACGAGAGCGTTGTGTCAGTCCGACCAGCTTTTCGTCTGTCAGGGTGAAAGGAGCATGGGTCAACCCTCTCAGAGAAGCGACTGTCCCACTGGGTTGTGGACACAGTTTCGACTGCATATACTAATGCTGGCCTACTCCCACCTGGGAGGGTGGCCGCGCACTCTACCGAAGGACTGGCTATGTCATGGGTCTTCTTTAGAGGTGCCTCATTGACTGATATTTTTACTGTGGCTAGCTGGGCTACTCTGCCTACATTCACCAGGTTCTACCAACTCAATGTTAAGCACAAATTAAGGACAAGGGTCCTTGAGGTTGCATGCTCAAACCACAAAAATTAGTTTGGCGATAGCGAGACATCACTCATCTGCTGTCCGCTCACGCTCCCTTGCGATTTTTGTTGGTTGTCTTCAAATTGAAAGGGAACAATAGGTTGTAACCCTGGTTCCCTGAAAGAGAAGGCGACCAACAAACCTTGCGAGGTCACATCACTCGCATTCGCAGGTTCAATGCAAAAGAGAACATGATCTCCACAGAGTGATTACTTCATTCCTCGATAGGCGGGACTGAGGACGTCACTCCCCAGAGGGGCCTATCGGCAGCTCTGACATAGAATGCTCAGCAAATACCTCACCTGTGGCAGTTATATCCCAGAAGTATTGTTGCTCGTTGTCTTCTCTTTCATGGAACCAGGGTTACATCGTTTTACTAATAATTCTGTTCAAGTGTTTAAGATGTGTCAGTAAAAGTGCTTAGCTTGTGAGATCTATCATGTCACAGCAACTAAGCAACAGCAAAATAATACCAGAGAGGGCTGGCATAAGCACCAGGGCAATGCCAGAGGGGGTCCCACACACATACAGAAATAAAATTGCAAATATGAGAATAAAAACTACTGGTGGCACGAGTTTAGATTTTCGTTTTCACTCAACTAAAACCTTCATTAAGAAGTTACTGAGTCGAAGAGGGAAACGAAAAGCTAAACTCAGGCCACTCGTAGTTTTTATTCTCTTTTTGAGCTGGTACAACTCTAAAAGGATACTTGCTATTACTTATACTTATGTATTACTTAAAATCATCAAGGTAGTCATCATTCGTCCAGTAACCCTATTTACAAACTTCGATGACCTTCCATGTGATCTGCTTGTAATGGCTGCTTCACTAGGTTTATGCATGCAATGCCAGAGGGGTTTTTTTTGTTGTATTGTTACAGAGAGGGGGACCCACCCTAAATACAAGCCTTTTGTGAAGTGACGCCCCTAAACTGGAGACTACAAAATAGAACTCCTATAGGCTGACTTATTTTTTCTGTATTTCTAGGAGCTTGGCCCACTGGTGAACTCTACTAGAACAGA
Organism: Polyodon spathula; assembly: GCF_017654505.1. Lineage (NCBI taxonomy): Eukaryota > Metazoa > Chordata > Actinopteri > Acipenseriformes > Polyodontidae > Polyodon > Polyodon spathula. The sequence continues at coordinate 39,065,513 of NC_054543.1, read as the reverse complement.
CAGAACCACCCACCCTATTAATTTGTCCTCTCCAACAAGATGAACATAAGAACACAAGAAAGTTTACAAACGAGAGGAGGCCATTTGGCCTATCTTGCTCGTTTGGTTGTTAGTAGCTTATTGATCCCAGAATCTCATCAAGCAGCTTCTTGAAGGATCCCAGGGTGTCAGCTTCAACAACATTACTGGGGAGCTGGTTCCAGACCCTCACAATTCTCTGTGTAAAAAAGTGCCTCCTATTTTCTGTTTTAAATGCCCCTTTGTCTAATCTCCATTTGTAACCCCTGGTCCTTGTTTCTTTTTTCAGGTCGAAAAAGTCCCTTGGGTCAACATTGTCAATACCTTTTAGAATTTTGAATGCTTTAATTTGGTCGCCGCATAGTCTTCTTTGTTCAAGACTGAATAGATTCAATTCTTTTAGCCTGTCTGTATATGACATGCCTTTTAAACCCAGAATAATTCTGGTCGCTCTTTTTTGCACTCTTTCTAGAGCAGCAATATCCTTTTTGTAGCGAGGTGGTCAGAACTGAACACAATATTCAAGATGAGGTCTCACTAATGCATTGTACAGTTTTAACATTACTTCCCTTGATTTAAATTCAACACTTTTCACAATATATCCAAGCATCTTGTTGGCCTTTTTTATAGCTTCCTCACATTGTCTAAATGAAGACATTTCTGAGTCAACAAAAACTCCCGGTTCCGAGTTCTGAATACATGTAGCACTAAAATCTGCTGTATAAGTATGAGTTTAAGGTAATACCAAGTTTTCAAGTATCGAGAAAGACATGATAACATAATATTCTACTTTTCTATATACAGTAAATCACAACTTTCAAACTATATAAGGGCTATGTACATATATAAAATCAGAACATTTGCAGTCAGAGCATCTAAAAGTAATTTATGACAATGTTGTGCATGTTGCAAAGAGCAGGCAGGCACGCTATGTACAGTATTAAGAATGACGTAAAAGAAAACAGTTCCTTTGGAATCTAAAAAGATTTACACTTCTGCACTGATGTAACCATTACATGGTATGTTTCACTGTTCAGTTGAAAATACTGTCCCAATACAAAGACCTGGAAGGATACAAATTGTGAACAAGCACTAGTGTCGCACAAATTGTATATTTTACCGGATGAATGTTATTGGCCAGATCATTTATGTATTTGGAAGGTCCTGGATATCATTTGTTTAGTCACTTGGTAGTGAGGTGCGTAACCTGGTCTACTGGGGATGCATCCTGTCAGAATGTGGTGCAACTGGGTGCAGACATGCATTGGAGAAGTTCTGTAGATATAGCTATATCTTCAGAACTAGTCACCCCAGTTTCACACACATCAGGTATGTTTCAACATATGCATATGCAGGTCAAGGTACAGTGATATACCAGCCTTACGTGTTTTACCACTATCCTCAACACTACCCATTGAACTGTGTTAAAAGCTGGTGTGCCAGTTGTCACAAACTCTCCGAATCTAGCTGATGGTGACAATTTATGCATAATTTAGGGTTTGATAATTAGTTACATTAAGAAGGGACTGTGTTTGAATTTGACCAATACTTACACAAACTTTTAAAAATGACAGAAAATGGTTTGATCTAACAGGTTTACTATGTATTGAGTTTTTTTGTTTTTTTGTTTTGTTTTAAAAGCTTCATGTTTTTGTAAGTCCCACCCCAAGGTGTGGCTATGCTGTCAGAGTACCAGGCAGTTGGCCAACTTATTGTGAAATAAAAATGTACGGTACATATATGTATATGTATTTAATTAGCTGCTTCACCTGAAATCAAGATATGAAGATATACCTGTTGATGTATGCTTTTCATATGCAAATTGACTTAGTCATTAAAATAAGTTGTGCTAATGAATTAACTTAAAAAAAACAGCTCAGTGTAAAAAATAATTATTAAAATGTAGTTGCTATTTTTGACTGTTTACACAATGTGGTATCTCAGTTGTGGATCAAGAATATAGGTTTAAATTAACTTTAAAAAGTGTCAATTTACTTCCTGTTTAATGTTTAGGAAGCAACAGGACCCCATCTGACTGACACATGCATCATAATAAGCCAGTGAAAGGTATAGGTAAGCGTTTTGTTACCTGCAACACATGATTGTTTTTTTTTTTTTTTTTTTTGGGGGGGGGGGGGGGGGGGGGGGGGGGGGGGGGGGGGGGGGGGAGCACGTACTGGTGTAAATTAAGTAAAACAGAAACCAATAATTTTTAAGTAGTTCTCGGTATGCATGCTTCAAATGTAGTTTTAAAAAAAGTAGAAGCATGCGCACAAATGAAGAAGTAAAACAAGTGTTCCATCGATTGATAGGCAGCCACAGCCTACTGTAAAAACATGCAATCTAGCTGCATGCAATAAAGGAAATGCCGCTCTGGGAGTGTCAGGTATTTATTTTATTTTTTTCTTCAGATGAGCACATGCACCCGTCAGGAAAAGAAATGCTGGACTCTTTCCTCTGGTTCTGTTGAGACATGAAAAATAATAATATTAAAATGCAAAGATACGCTTTACACGAGATAACGTGGTTTGACAGAGGCGATTCAAAACGTCCTTTGTCTGGTAAGATTTTTTGGTTCCAGTAAAAAAATTGACATTTGTTTAGGTGTTTTAAACGTTGAATAATAACCATATATTATTAAATGATCACGTTAGCACTACTTACAAGTACACATTTCATCAAAACCAGCCGCCTAAAGCTTTGTTTTGCCACGCAGGCAATCGTGTGTGCATGTTGGTTTAACTCTACAGCACAAGGACACTGAGAGCAGACGTTCCGGATTTACACCAGGTACAGCCGGATGCATTACGTACAAAGTACTTATCACGTTTATTTAATATTAACGATATGAAAAAAAGCACGATGAGGATACAGACATATTTTAGAAGCAGTGGAAGAGCACTCGCATTTATTTTCATAGCGTCTGTCATTTGGTTGCTTTTTGACATGGCAGCACTCAGGATTTCATTCAGTGATGTAAACAGCAGACTTACAAAATATGAGATCATACGAAAGGAAAGGGGGAAATACAAACCAAGAGAAGTCATGAGCAGTGCCTCTATCCCGAACAAAAAAGATCAGTTCCCACTGAAACAAAATGAAAGAAACGGTGAATCCAAAATGCAAAACGATGTCAATAAGGATACATTTTCTGAAACAAACAGAAATCCGAGTAGAAAACAGAAACCATCGGTAAAGCCTGACAAACCTGTTTGGCAACCTGGACTTAATACATCGCTGGAAGAAAAACATAAAGAAAAACGTAAAAGCAATGACGTAAAAGCGTTCAGTACAGCCATTCCAAAAAAGACGAACATGTCTCCTAATGCAGAGGAGCACAACAAAGAAAGAAAGGTCAAATTAAAACAGAAAGCACCCAATAGGGAAAATACTATTGTAATAATAAATAGGGATAACAATGCTGTTGGCAAAGTCGCAGTGCCAGTAGACCTTGTAAAAGATTTTACAAAAGTTCACCCTGTTGGGCAGAAACAAGAATTGCATTTAAACCGACCTGACAAAAAACGTGTTCTTGTGGCCAGCGATGCTCAGTCGAATAAAGCAGATGAAAAACGTGCCTTGGAAAAAGTTGAAATATCTCCAAAAACCAACACAGATGATAGTGTTCGGTTTGGACACGACCACGGGGGCAATGATGTCATTCCTCCAAAAGAACAGGTTCCCCAAGATAACAAAGAAATTTATCCCAAAACCGAAAACAACATTTCAAAGGCAGTGGAAAATGTAAATAACAAGAGTGGGAAGCACTTTAAATCCACTTTTCTAAACGCAATGACGAAAGCGGAGACTCTGAATGTACATTTTACACTCCCAGTACAGCATCATGTTGGAACGCACAAAGTGTTACACGTGGATGCAACACAAAGTCCCAGAAATCCGAATGCCCCGGGCCAGTTTGGTGAGCCCGGTGTTGTTCCAAAGGACAAAGAAATGGTGGCGAAAAATAAATGGAAAGAAGGATATTTTAATGTGTATCTCAGCGACATGATCCCATTAGACAGAGCTGTTCCTGACACTAGGCCTTCTGGGTAAGTAGACTACGTTTGTATTATTTATTTATTTTATTTTTTTTGCATCATTTTATTAACCTTGATTTAAAAAAAAAAAAATAACACGTTTCCATTTTCTGATTGACATACAAGTATATCATTTTTTTTTTATCCTGTATACATTTGTAGGTGTGCAGAGAGCAGAGTACACAATGACCTCCCCACCACCAGTGTGATCATGTGTTTCGTGGATGAGGTGTGGTCCACCCTTCTAAGATCTGTTCACAGTGTTCTAAATCGTTCTCCACCTCACCTCATCAAAGAGGTCATCCTAGTTGATGACTTCAGTACTAAAGGTAGGCAGGAACCGTGCAACAGGTGTCATGTAAGATGTGTAGAGGTTTCTCCAGTTGCATTCTAAATGCAATATTACTGCTTAGTTTATAACTACTGTATATGAAATGTACGGCAGGATCAAGCTCCAGATTAGTTCCTCAGAGTCCATTCTACAAACCTCTGCAGAACTTGTGAAAAAAAAATGCACTCCAATTTCAAGTTTTCTTTGTTCTAGAATACCTGAAAGATCATTTAGACAAGTATATGTCCCAGTATCCAAAGGTCCACATCCTTCACCTAAAGGAGAGACAAGGTTTAATCCGAGCTAGGCTTGAAGGAGCAGCCATCGCTACAGGTATGTCAATCTTTTGCCGCTACTGTGTTTACATATTTCTTTCACTTGATATATTTTAATTTTATTTTTGTGGCAACTGCTAGTGAGTAGGTAATATATAAATTAACTCCTAGATGTTAGAGAGAACATTCACCGACAGTCACAGTTTTATGGCTGATAACTTATGAATGAGAAATAAAATAGACGTTTTCTTAGCATTTAGTTTCAGTGTTACCAACTTAACCCTTTTTATAACTGTGCCGTTTGTTTCTCATACTTTTCATATGAAAAGTCTACAAGGATACAGCGTGTACCTCTTGCACAGTAAGGGATTGGTGAATGAAACAGCTTTGAAGTACAGTAGTGTATACCAACATGGAAGGAAAGGCTGATTTAGTGTAGTGCGTTTAGGGATGGTTCAATGACAAGGAAGCATTAGAAATGAAAAGTTGAATATATAAAAGGTTAAAAGGGAAGAGGCTGTGACAAGGGTACAGTACTAAGATTTAAGTAAGAGTATACAAATGAATTTTTAAAGATGCTATTTATTACTGAAGTAGTTTTATTTAATAATAAAAGCGGGTTGGTGGATGTTAATCTTTCAGTTGGAGCATTTAACTAGTTTATTATACAACTGGTTTTATTGCAGGTGAAGTTTTGACATTTCTGGACTCACACATTGAATGTAATGTGGGCTGGTTAGAGCCACTTCTGGAAAGGGTGCACATGGACAGAAAAAAGGTTGCATGTCCAGTAATTGAAGTTATAAATGACAAGGATATGAGGTAACAACTATGAAGTTCAACTAAATTATTACATACACACACCCTATATGACCTGTATTATGTATTGTGAACAGTTGGAAAAGGGATTTAGATATTCCTTGCAAATAGTTTAACAGATGCTGACATTAATTGTTCAAATTTGGTGGATATCCAATATGTAGGGGCTCTTTAATAATTTTGAAGTGGTCTGAGAAACTCCAGAATTATTATTTCCATTAAAATTCATTCAATATGTTATTTAAATCAGTTTTTGGGTGTGAGTGTGCAGGTCACTGTCTTATCTATTACAAGAATCTTAGTTATCCTTGTATGCAAAAAAAAAAAAGTCCTTAAAAACATATTCCATTGTGCTGACCTAATAATGGCAGCATAATGTTTGTTGACTAGAAACAGTGGGATTCATATGTATTTTTGTGTTTTCCTGTAGTTACATGATAGTTGACAACTTTCAAAGAGGCATATTCAAATGGCCCTTGGTGTTCGGATGGATGGGGGTCCCTGATGAAGAAATTAAGAGAAACAACATAAAGGATTCAGACCCAATAAGGTAGGAAGGAAACAGCTTTCTCATAAAGAAAACCAAGGATTCGCTTACTTGAAGCTTTTTGCCATGGAAGTGATATGTAAGGACATGTGTTTTCAGTATGTTGCTGTCATCACCTGTACCTGTGCTTGTATTTGTTCTGCAGGTGTCCTGTTATGGCTGGAGGTCTGTTTTCTATAGATAAGAAATATTTCTATGAACTCGGCACGTATGACCCTGGACTTGATGTGTGGGGTGGAGAAAACATGGAGATTTCTTTTAAGGTATTACAAGTTTCCTTTAAGCGACATTCTTTAGTTTCAAAGAAAAGTAGAATCAAAACACGAATAGTGAAATTTGATTTTAGAATGGATAATGCTTTGGTGAGAGGGTTTTCAGTATGATATTTTAAATCAATAACCATATAAAATGATTGCAAAACTTTTTCAAAATATATGCAGTAACAAAATCATTTCTTTAAGTCTGATCTAGAATGTATTACCATTAGAGCTCCCACCCTCCTACTGTAAATGAAAGAGGCAACATGTTAAAGGTGTATTTTATTTTTGTATTTATTTTTTTCATTGCAAGCATATACAATAAAAGTGGTGAACATCTCTTGTGCTCTTTTGCCTTTTGTATTTACCATTGATGGAACACGTCCGACACACAAGTTCCTTCTGGGAGTTTGAGTCCTTCTAGGAAAAACAATTCTCTGACCCTTCCTGAGAATGTTTTAATTTTTGTATGTATATTTCTCCAGAATTGTTTTTAATAAAATGAAACATTCTAAATGTTTTCCATGTCATTTATTTAAAAGAACTCAAACTCTCAGAAGCTGGAGGCACTGTCTTGCATTTGAGTCCAGTCGCTGCTTTTACAATGACTGATGACTGCTTTTACAATGACTGATGACTGCTTTTACAATGACTGATGTGTTTTCAATTGCGACGTCATTCCTTCACGCGACTGTAGGCAGTTGGCTGGAAGTACGGCAATGACAAACCTGCAAGGAGCATCTTCTCCAACAGCTTCAAATAAATTCCAATTGAAAAAATCCACCTTTTACCATCATTTCATATAGGAAAATCTGACACCAATGAAATATAGCAATATATATTGGGTGAGATTTACTGGAATTAATGTACTTTCACTATGGGCTGCCTAATACTTGTAGCCATCTTTTTTGTATTAGCCACTTATACATAAGTTAGCTGTCCATTGATAAGTCAATTCTGTTAACAAGCCTGTTTTGTTTATTGCCCTAGATTTGGATGTGCGGAGGAGAAATCGAGATAATTCCATGCTCCAGAGTGGGCCATATTTTTAGGGGTGACAATCCCTATAAATTTCCTAAAGATCGAGTCAGAACAGTTGAGAGAAATTTGGCCCGCGTAGTTGAGGTGTGGCTGGATGATTACAAAGAACTGTTTTATGGGCATGGCTACCACCATCTTCTCGATAAGAAACGTATGGATATTGGAGACCTGACTCAACAGAAAGAACTCCGGAAACATCTCAAGTGTAAAGACTTTAAATGGTACCTGGACAATGTCTACCCTGACTTGGATGCACCGTTAGTGAGATCAGATGATTTGGTAAGTTTACAGTGCTTAATTGGAATGCTTTTAAGAATATTTTAATGACAGCAGTGGATGGCCAGGAAATCAGGTCGATGCATGGATTCATAGGTCCTTTTTGGTGTGTTAGAGCAGCTGTTGTATGTATTTATAGTCCTTATATATTTCAGCTATGCTGTGTCGTGTATATCAGTTATTTTAACATGCTTATTGTTTTCATTACAGCTTTTCAATCTCGGAGTTAGAAAATGTCTTTCAATTGAGAATAGCACCCTGTCGTTCCAAGTCTGTGATCTCAACGAAAAGGTAAAATATGAAAACCTTCATTTCACTTGTGAACTCTGTATCCTAACTTTAATGTAATTCAGTATTCAGGTGAGGCTACATTTTGCAGAGTTGATGTATTGCTGTATGTAGAATGCTTTCCATGTGTATCCATACAGTACAGTCTAAGCTAATACTGTCTTGAATCTATTCAAAGTAAGATCATATCTGTCAAAAAAGAGCTGATCTTTCTTACACTCGTAAGGAAGCCTTGATAACAAATATATAAAGTACTTTGATAAACTACACTGCAATGAATTAGACCACTGATAAGTAGAATTAAAAAGCTGTAAATAAACTAAAAGGGCTATATTTATAATACATTTCACTGCCAGTAACATATGATATATAGAATTAAAAGTTTCGAATCTGTGTTTTGCTTTCTAAAAGATGTGTGACTATCTTAGCACAGCCCTATTATAGCTGTCGAAGTTTCTGAGTAGGGTATTGTATAATTTGATTGACACTGCCGCGTATAATATATTGTGTGTTTGCCATATTTGTGAAGTGAAATACTGAACATGTTTTTTATCAGCACACATGAAGCAGGAATGTTTATGTTTCTCCACCACCACCACCACCACCACCCCCCCACCCCCCTTCCAGAACCAGCACTTCAACCACACCTGGTTGAGACTGATCCACCAGCAGAACTTGTGTTTGACTGCAATAGATAAAGGCACAGTGAGCCTAGAGCAGTGTGACAATGCAAAACATCACCTAAGGTGGTTGCACAAATCACTTATATTGGACCCACCGTTTGTGAGTAAAACACCTTTCTATATAAGCTTGTACAAATCTGTTAATGTACAATTATACAGTACTGTTGTTCAGCAGACACCTTTATCCAAAGTGACTTTACGACAGTAATTAAAACTTCACCCAAACTGTTGTGAAAATCAGAAAAGATGCTCATCATCTTACTTGTAACAGGAAGATAGATTATAGAGCTCTGACTTAAAAAAAAAAAAAAAGTGTCTTCACTGGAGACAAAGTGAAATTATTGTAAAAGACATTTTAAAAACACATTTATATACAGGTATTGACAAATATTATTTTGAGTTGTTTGCTGGTTGATGATGTTGTATCCCTCATTTTAAAAATTGGTGCTAACTTTCCATTCAATTTAAAATTGTAATAAAGTAACACATTGATTATCCTTAATATTATTATATTCCCTTCCCCCTCCTAGATGGACCACCTCATTTTAGAGCATCTGCAGCAGCCCTTCTGTCTTGAAGGCAGCCCCTCAGGCAATACCATTAAGATGGCAACGTGTAATTCAAGCAGTCCATTTCAGAAGTGGAAATTCACAAACTACTATGCTCAATAAACAGAACCATACGAACCCCGGAGACTGGAAAAACACACACAAACACACTAGTGCCTTTTAAAATCTTCATGGTTTACAATTTTATTTTTTGTTTAAAAACAACTTCTTTTTGTCAAGTCACCTGCTGTGAATTGCTGTATGTGATTTTTTTCTTTTTTTTTTTTTTTTTTTTTTTAAATGAGATCCATATTTTTTTGTTTCATATTTGGAGCAGTCATACAGTATAGCATGGTCTGGCCAGTTCTCACCAGTCTTTCACGAATTGATTAAACAGAGATCAAAGTCAACAAGTCAGAACTATAACAAAATTCCTTTCCCGTAACACCAAAAGTTTTTTTATATTGATTCATGTACACCCCAAACTCCAATTTCAATACTCTTTTATTTCAATAAACATTTGTACAACTTTTATATAATATTATCTATATAATAATAATAATAATAATAATAATAATAATAATAATAATAATAATAATAATAATAATAATAATAAAACTGAATTTTTATTAAACAAAAACAATGCCAATAAAGGTTTTTATTTACTGAATTCTATTTAAAAAAAAAAAATGCTGTGTTTTTTTTTCCTTACATCGTATACAGTGTTACAGTGTAAATGTTTTTGATATTTTTAACAGTATGGTGTTATGTGTTAAGCTTATTGATTTTGCAGAGGTGTACTCATTTGTTATGGTTTTACATTATTCATTGTTCAGGGAAATTAGGTTCTATGAATCTTTTTTTTTTTTTTTTTTTTTTTCAGGCTGACGATGCCCTTTGGACTTGATTTATATCTGTATTTATGTATATCTTCCTTTTACCACCAGAGGTCACTATTGACTTAAATATATTCTTAAATATATCGTGCATAATGACCATCGTCAGATGACGTAAATCAGGTCAGTGACAGAACAAGATTCTGTGTGTCTCCTGCGTTGAGTGTATTTTACCATATGTTTGTAGTGTTCATAAGATAATAAATTGATGCCTTTATTACTGCTTTGTGTTATTCATTTGTGTTTGCTCTTTTGTTCATATTCATGTTCTATAATTAAGCTGGTGATATTTATATACAAAAGCAGGATACAAGGCTAGGCTAAGATGATGTCTACCAAATTTTGTTAGAAGTTCAAACTCCAACATGTCTATAATTAATCATCTTCTTATTAAAATACATCTCTGTTTCGTCCATGATTTGTTCAGTGCCAGTAGCAAAATCTAGCATTCTATGTTAGCTAGATAAGCCACAGCATGTGTTGGTATACATAAGAGAATACTATTCTTGCAGTTCAATACAAATCAAACTTCAAAAGCGTCTGGTTACTAAATTCTATTACATTATTAATTTTACTAAGATAAAAGGATATGAAGGCTATTGATCTACTCAGCTGCCCCTTTGTTATATCAGGGATGTTACTCAGTGAGGCACAGGTGATATACCAGTTTTACTGTTGCCAATTAATACAAATAGAAAACTTTATAGAATCAATGTTGCATAAATGTTTATTTTCACCTCCCTTTGCTAAACAAATAGAACTACTGTACTGCTGCAAGACAAGTGATGCCTCCCTTACCAGTTCATATTCCCGGTTATCACAGCAAAATCTCGTAGGGTTTTTGTTACAATGGGTCCCATTCACAAATGTTAACATGATTTATCACTTGTGCTTTACAACATTCAAGAACAGGTTCATGAATATCGAACTATAATATGTTGTATTCATAATAAAAAAAGATGCAGATTGAACAAAGGTATCTTAAAAACTTTGTGAATAGGACCAACTGTTTTTTTTATTATTATTATTTTGGCACATGTATTTGAAGGATTCAATCAAAAAGATGAGTAATTGTGTAAATAAAATACAATATATTAGCTTCTACATGTAAACTCAACATTATAACATACAGCATGAGTAGTAGCATGCTTTGTCAAGTTTGCATATCCCAGCTAACAACAGCTAGTAATAAGATATCAAAGTATGTGTTAGTTCATGCATGCATCATTGACTTGAACTCATCAATTCTTTGCTTGGTGTTTCCTCTTCTGATTTTGCGATAGGACACGGTATTGTACTTCGAAGAGCTGTGTTTGTTGATGCATGGCTTCTTCCCTGCCCCTGATATTTCTCCACAAGACTTGGAACCAGGGATCGGACTAGTAGACTGAGAATCCTGAGAGCCATTTTCATGCTTTGTTCCATCCCAAGAGACCACCTCGTCATTGTTATCTTGACTCCCCTCCAAAAATTCCTCTTGACAGAAGTCCTCCGTTTGTTCTCCCATGGCCTCCTCCCAGCCAGCGCCGTCGGCCTCTGGAGGTTTCTCTGCAGCCATTGCCTCCTCATCCTCGTTAACCTGGCTCACTTCTTTCACTGGCTCAGGGATGGCTTCCTCCACATGCTCTGTATTTCAAAGGCACAGTTAGCTTGGGAATACATACAGAGTGCAGAATAAAGGTGGACAAACTGGCCTTTTCATACAGAACAGTGCTCAAATATTTTAATTCACTTAACGTTAACTGTTCAATATATAAGTGCTATCGTGGAAAGCCATATCCATAGAACAGAGCACCTTTTGTTATTGAATCCTGCATTTTTTATTTTTTTTATAATTCCTGTTTACTGAAAAGTTAAAAGGCATTTTGATAGTACAATAGAGAGACTTTAACTGTTGTGTGACAATTTTTCTTGACGTCTTATGTAATGCCCTTGTCCAAAGCCAACAACAGAGCAGTGTTTGATTCAAACCGCTGCTGCAATGATATGGGATTCCTACGATGCACAACTTCTAACTCAACCCTTTTCATTATCTACCTTTCAAACACCTCCATCTTGAATCTCATGCTATCCAGTCTACAGGAAAACATTCAAGATGCCCGATGTTTGGCACAACTGTAATGTCTGGAAAGCAAGCCCACGTACTGTAACTACGGTAACAGCGAAAGACATTTTCAAACAACCTTCCTGGTTGATTGAAAACATCCCAATTTGTGGCATATAAATTATACAAAGCACATGCCTCCAGACTTGCTCAGTTAGTAGAAAATGTTGTGTCATGTAAATCAAATCTGATTTATTAATAAGCCTATATATTTACAATGGACTCGACAGCTTGGAAAATCAAATTAAAGATTAGAGAACCATTTTGCAGTCCAGCACCTCATAACTTTTAGCACCAGAAGAAAACTATTCATTAAGATTAAGTCTTAACATTGAATAAACATTTATAGTATATAACATTTTATTACTTCATTATTCTAAACAAAATATGAGGACAAATCCAATTCCCCCATGTTAAGAAATGATATTCCCTACTAAAGAAGGACAGTTTCTTACCTTCCTCCTGCTTCTTCTCGTGTGTTTCTGAAGGCAGGGGCTCAGGAATAGAAGTGTCCTCCAATACTGCAGCTGTTTTCTCTTGCTTTGAGACGGGAGCTTGAAACACAGTGACAAAGCAGGCATGAAACTCGGTGAATAGTTTGAAAATGCTCTATATTTTTGTTAAGGGTCCTGAGATACGTGTGCAGACTATTTAAATAAAATTGGTATGGTAAAATGTTTCTCTAGCAGTTAATGAAACTGTGGTGGTTCCTTACCTTCTTTTCTATTTTCCTCAACCACTATCTGTGGTTGAGATTCAGAAGGAGCAGTTTCAGTTTCAGTGTTCTGCTCTTGTTCATCATCAACAGAAACAGGTGCAAGAATTCCAGCATCAGAAGCTAGTGTAATTATTTCAGCATCCAAAACCAGGGAATTTACATCAGCTTTGCAAACAGGTGCAATAGCCTCAGGATCCAGTGCAGATGCAGCAACATCAGTATCAGAACTATCTGTCAGTTTAGGTTTGGATGGAAATAGGTCAGCATTAGAAACAGGCTCAGTAACTTCAGCTTCAGGTTTATTTCCCTGAGCATAAGATTGATTTGTTTCAACATCAGTGGCATGTTCTGTAACTTCAGCGTCTGGTGGACTCGCATCAGATTTAGGTTCATCATATATATGTTCAGTTATTTCAGCATTAGACTTGGGTTCAGTATGATTGGCATCAGATGCAGACGTACTTTTATCAGAATCAGACTCTGGTGAATTAACATCAGAAAGCATTGCAGGTTCACTAATTTCAGCATCAGAAATGGGTGAAATAACATTTGCATCAGTTGTAGCAGCATCAGAAAGGGTTGTATTGATGTCCACTTCTGCATTTTCAGGTTGAACAACCTTGATTGCATCCCCCATTCCACCTATGATTTCAACCACTTGTGAGTGGAATTCTGTAACTGTGTTCCCTTCCGGCACAGTTGCGTTGGCTATGTTGGTTGCTTCTGCTGCCATTTCCTTTAACAGTTCCCAGACGGTTTTTGAAGAAAAAAAAATATATATATATGTTGGTCTCTTTATATTTTATACTGAATGAATTTCAAATATGAAGTGCTTTTTGTTTCAAATCAATCTTATGCTGAGGACTGATTGGTAGAAGGCTCAGTAAATGTTTCTCTACCCTGCTTTCATCCAGTTGTCCAATCAAAACTCACTTAATTGGTTACAATTATGCAGTTGCATAATAAGGGAAGGCAACATCTTGCATTTTAATAAACAAATAATGCGAGGCAGTCAGGCTTTTGTGTTGGTGTGCGATATAATTCTTTAAGCATGTTTGGCAGTGGTTTTCTGTGTAACAATAAATGGCCCTTTGTCCACTGGCCTCAACAAGAGAAGTGATTGTCCTAATTTTTTAATCTTTCCTGAGTGACCCCCTTCACTCTTAACCTTTTTTGTTGGAAGATTAACATTCCAAAAGAGATTAACTGGTCATGTTTGAGTAAAGTCGCATAAGCTGATCACCTCTGTCCGTGGCGTACCCAATATATTTCTGCACGTGCCATGCCATGTGTGCTGTAAGTGTGATTCATCACACCTTTGTGCCCACTATTCACCTCTATTTTAGCCAGAACTATTTAAAACAGCACATTACTATTTGAAGAATTTTTTTTTTTAATAAACAGATCACATTTTCACCTATTATTCAAAAGAAACATGCTTTTGTGACCGGGTAGTGTGTACAATGAGACTCAGAGACCAAAAAGCTGCAGTTTAAGCGCTCATGCACATTTTAATAACAAAATAAAAGATCACACAAAACAATGCTGCACAGCACAGCATCATTAATTCTAACACCCGAGATCACCCTTTTTATACACCTGTATTATGGCTCCAGCCACATTCCCACATTGCCACCCAATAACCCCCCCCCCATACACACACACACACCCACCCACACCCATCCACATTACACAGTCAGGACTTCCACCCTGCCACAGGCCTCTAATGTACAGGGCTGGCATGAAGTATCCATTGATGCTGTGTTTTCTCTAGCTGATGTAGCATATAAGCACAGAATACGGCTTAAGTCATATCACCACACAATGCATTGCCAGAATTATGCGCTCCTCCTGGTCAATTAATCATGTAATATGTACATATTGCATCATTGTGTTCCCCATAGCATCAACACTCTACCTCAACTAGACATTCACCAGAGAGTGTTTAATGTTATGGGTGATCAGGTTTAGGCCTATGTAAGTTAGTATACCAAACACAATATCTGCTAATTATTACACAGTATATATTTTCTGAATTATTTGTTATTTATTTTCTCCTCAAACCGTATTTATTACTACTTTACATTTTACTCATAGATCTATCACTAAGAAAACACAATACTAAAGGAACCTGTTATTATGTGACTATAAACATCTATCAATGACAACCTTCACCGTTGATCTCTTATAATGCAAGCTAATTAATCTGAATAAGATGTGTTATTGAACATATGATTAAAATACATTTGAGTGACTCAAGTGTCCTGAAGAAATTGATCATTTGATCATTCCATGCGCCTCATTGAAAAAAAAAAAAACAGAAAGTTAGTGTAATTTTATTAAAATGCTGCTTAATTTTCCTTTTTTTTGTAGAGAAGCTGTTTCAGAAAAGTATTACAGTGCTAAACAAATTAAATAATGATGGACCTGTTTGGAAGAAGGTCCTTGCTTGGAATGGACTGAGAACCACTGAACTGATTTACCATAGATCTTTACAGTTACTTGTGACTGTCTGGAACTGTAACTATCTTTACATGTCATAGCTATGAAGTAATAATATAATTTATTTTTATTATTTATATATCTGCTGCAATGTAGATATACAATATCATGTACAAGTAGTTTATTAACATGTTTTAGATGGTTGATTGAAGCAAGATAATTAATTCATAAGGTATTATAGAACATATTTTATAAATACATACAAATAATGCAAAATAATGTTCTAAATACTAAGAAGTTTCCCACCACTATTCCATGTTTTCTTTAAATATTATTCATGCTCTGCATATAAGAGTGAACATCCTGTCGTGATGCTTGAAGAATATTTTTTTTATGTAAACTGTACTTGTGTGTGGTCTTGTGGTTTTACATTGTAGTATTACACTGAAGGAAGTGCTTTACAAACCTGAAGAGTTTGGGAGAGTTGAAATGAGTAGAGACAGGAGCCTGTTTGTGAGAATTGTATCAGGGGCTTTCTGATACCCTCCAGACCCCTGTTAGACACCTCTAGTGAAGGAAGTGACTAGGGTGTTCATCTACAGTCCTGTAGTCACAGTGCTATGGGATACTGTTTTCATTCCAAGTTTCCCCTCGCTTCCCCTCTGTTTGGGCTAATCTTGCATCAAATATGAATCTTGTCATTTGTTTAGCAACGTACGTTTTAATTCAAAGTCGATTATTTTTCAGTGTGCCAAAGTGAATTCATTAGTGATAGAAACACATTCTTTTGCATCAGTAAAAAAAAAAAAAATTATTCTCTAGAGAAAATACATTATTTTAAACCTCTTAAACAACTGATGGACTGAACATTTTTACAGTGTTGTTGCATTACAGTTCCCGCGGGTCACAGATCTTATCAGATGTGTATTCATTTGTTTCCATTCGTTTCAGCTCCTTGTTGTTTTTACACAATGAGACAGAGCTCTGTCTGAACCTTGTACAGTTTCACAGCCCATGACCCTCTGGGACAAACCACCACATACATTCTCCAGCTTTTTTTTCCATCTCGGAGAGTATACTGACATCAGTCCGGATTTGTCATGACAGGAAAGGGTCCAGATTCGATTCTGTAAAATGTAGAAACTATAAAGCAGAAATCAATTACAGAACAGGAATCATTTGCAGACAAATATTAACTGTGTAGAAAGAAACTGGGTTTTTTTGGGGGGGTTTTTTCTCAATAGGATCACCAGCACTATTTTGAATTTCCACATTAGATTAATATCAATCAATCAATCAATCTTTATTTTATATAGCGCCTTTCATAGAGGAACACCATCACAAAGTGCTTTACAAGATGTAGTAAATACAAGAAAATCCATAATACATCAAATACAGAGAAATGCATAATACATGATATACAGTAAAAATAAAAAAAACAATGCATAAAACATTAAATACAGTGGAAAGTACATAATACATGATAGTAGCATAAAACGTGAAATAGGACACTAAATACAGTGGAACGTGCATAATACAATACATGAAATAGTACATTAAATACAGTGGAAAGTCCATAATACATGATAGTAACAGAATAGGTGAAATAGTAGCAGAAGCTAATAGCAGAAATGCAAAATGCAGCTAATGCAAACATTTGAGTACTGTATTTTGATGGTAAGATAACAATAAAATTTGACAGATTCATTTCCTTCTATAGCTACGGTACCATTAGCATTGCTTGTCTTAGCACATTTTTTAAAAACTTTTTCAACACTGCAAACCGATATACAGGCCTAGGAAAGGCTGCAGACCACTCACAACTTAACCACAGCAGACATCGTAACTAATATTAAATATGATCATGTGTTAATAGTTTATTTTAGTTTTACTAATGTTATTTATTTTTTTAATATAAGATACTGAAACTATTTAATTGGTTATTGTTTTTCATAGTTATTTAGTGCTCAAAGACATTGGTTAACATACAATTCTGATCAAATCCAGTGGGTTTTTTTTGTTTAGTTTTTTTTTAACATACAAAACTGGCAACAGTAATATCCTTTATTTGGCTGCCTAAAATGTTGGATGAATATGCAATCTGGATGCCTACCATGTTGGACGAAAATAGTGCTATAAAACCAATTACCAAATAATGCAGACATCATTAAAGTATAGATACTATAGACACCCTATAGATACGATGTTTTTATTTCATTATTGTATTTACTGTAATGAAACTTTCTCTGAAAAAAAGTCTTAACAGGATCAAATAAAATAAGTGAAAAGCTTTTAGTCTCAATAGTAAGAACATCAGGGATATTTTTTTGTTTCTTGCTGGTCAAATATGTACTTTATCTGATTAAGCTTAGTTATTTCAGAAGTTCAGGCATTACAGTCTGTCTGTTGAAATACCCAAATGACTGTTCTTTCTTGTCTCCTAGCAGCAGGGGCTACTGCACTGTGAAAAGTTAATGAGGCAATGACATTCCATTCCTGCAAAACAAGCACTTCCCATTGAGCTTTTAGTCTTACATTTTCTGCTCATAGAGCTCTTAAAAGGAAAAACAGCTTCACACCCACACATTCTGCTTTGCGTTCTGTTGTGTACAATGTTGTGTAAAGCAATGGAAACTGCTGGTACTGTTTCTGTCTAGTTTAGAACGGTTGATACAAATGTGGTTTTGACTTAAAATGAGGCTGTATTTATAGTGATCCTTCAGATACAGCAGAAGTTTGTTTTTATTGTCGAAGCTATTTGCATTCTATATTTTGCAAATATAATATATATATATATATATATATATAATAATATATAATATAGATAATATATCAATAGTAAATTCCTTTTTCATTTTAGTCTTATTACTTTTGTTTATTTTATTTTTGTGTCACAGTCTCTATATTTTCTACATACGTTTTATCAATGATACAGCTGCTTTTCTGTAATATCTGCAACAGTACTACACAGTAGTCACCTCACATCACGCCATTACCTCAGTTGCAGCCTGGAAGTTATCGAGAGGCTTGACACTGCACAGACAGATATTCTTACAAGTAATTGCCTTTACATCCTATAAAATAGACGATGGTCTTATTTGCAAGAGTTCTGGTCATGTTTATTCATACTGAATACTTTCTCTATTTTCTGGGGTAATTCAATAACACTTCCTGGCACAGAAGGAGACCCCCCTGAGCACACCACTAAACTAGCAGAAGCATCAAAATGTGTGTTTACATTCACTAATCACTTAATTAAAACCTCAAAAAGTTAGACTGAATGTTCATCAGAGAACAGGGAAATAATAGATGTTCTGTATTGTTTGGTTTGAATCGCTCCAGTGTGATCAGGTTTAGTCCTGTATTCTGCAAAGGGAAATTGTCAGAAGAAGAGCAACCAGGCTTAATCCAGGGTTTAAAAGAATGAAGTATGAAATAACTACATCTGTTAAGGCTGGAACAAAGAAGAAGCACTTGGGTCATTTAAGACCCAACTTGACAAAGTTATGAGATCAATCAGCTACGAGGAACCAGCCGAGCTTAAATGGGCCAAATGGCCTGCTCTTGTTCATAAACATCCTTAAGATCTTCTGGAGGTTAAGCCTTGTGCTTTGTATTAGCATACACAGTGCTTGAGATGTGCTCACCCAGTAAAGATGCTCTTCTATTCCAAAAAGTACTGCCACTTGTTATGAACAGAAAGGGTCTGTTTAAAAAATCCTACTGTTAAAAGCTGAAAAGTTTAATAGTCAGCACTCAGTGTTAAAATTTATTTGATTATCCGTCAGACACCTGCAGGTTTTTTTTTTTCTTTTTTCTCACATCAACAACAAAGCTAAGGAGACCAGCTCCTGTAATGTAAATCAGTTAATCATTACACAGTTTTAGATACTGTGTATTTTTTTAATTTTTATCTGTGATCTTTAATTGCTTTTGTGCATTTTCCTTTGCTAGTGAACTGTGACATTAGGGCCTTATCGAGAACTATATTCTGCAATTTTGAATACATACTATGGACTGTTTAATTCTGGACAGTCATTTATATATATATATATATATATATATATATATATATATATATATATAATATATTGCTTGCTAAATTGCTTTGCCTTTTACATTTTATGCAGTTCTGTGCATGGGTAACATTTTTATTTAATTTTGCTGTTGGGTCATTAATGGGGAATTTTACATATTGCTACAATACGTATGTACTGTATTACAGTCCACGTGTCAACAGTTGTCTCTGTTTGCAAGTGATATTTTCAGAATTATATTCTGAATTAAAATAATTATTCTGTTGAAAATATAGTACTGTACCAACAAAACCAATTACAGTACATCTAAATGGAAGCCTACTATTTTAAAACACTGTCCTTTCAGCTATATATTTTGACATTGCATCTTTTTTGTGTTCCCTGAAAAATGGACAAGGGTTGGAACGGGCCAAAATAAAATAATCAGATATGATTCACACGCATTTAACCATCACTTTAGTCAAAATGTTATAGGGTCGGATATGTGAGTGCTGACTGTATAGATAAGTATTTGAAAAATACTTACGGCTACATTTTCTTGGTACATGCTTATTCATTTCATCAGCAATGCAAAGTGATGTGCCGGTAAGCCTTGCAAAGAAAAACTGCACAGATGTAAATATTAACTGTTTCAGATTTCCTGAATGATTACAAGCATTTCAGGGCAGATGACTGATTTTGTTTCACATCTGACTCATTTTCTAATTCACAGTTGATATCCTCTTACCAAAAACACTGCACTGCTGTTTTCACAATACTCTGGCCTTGTCCTACACTCAGGAGCTATAACTTGACATTGAAAACAAATGTCAATGCAGAAGAGATGACCTCAGAATAAACAAAACACATTTACACTATTTACATGTTGTAATACTACTATTAATTATCTGCAATTCCTCATGTAATATCATAGTGTAATTATAATGTAATTAATGTTAGTTGCATAAAGTGTTACCAATTTTTTAATGTCGGCCCTGGCAACAGTTTACCACGTGCTTAAAGTTTGCACAACCAGATTTTTTTCTGTAAAATGTACATAATTGTCTACATCATAATTATGTGTGGTAGCTGAAATAAAATTTTAAAAAATGCATAGAACAATTCAGAAACATTTACTATTTTACAGATGAATGCCTTGGGCACAACTATACATACTAGACGATGGTTTACATTATAAAATATGCATTTAAAAACAGTTAAAGACACGACTTGGTTTCGGAAAAAAAAAAAAAAAAAACTATGAAACTCTGTATGCACCTTTTTAAACACCCACATCCTGTTTTTGATCAGATTCAGGACTTTGTTCACATTTTTGCGGTCACAGTCATTAAAGCAGTCAAGATGCTGTTTTTCATTCTAAAACTATAAAACTGTATGTCAGTCAATGTTGCCCATTAAAATGGGAATTTCAGGTAACTTTACTAAACTATAAAATCACAGTATTTACACACTTGGCTATGTAGTTTACAGCATAACTACCTGTTTATTACAAAATGCAGATATTTTGCAATTGCAGCTTTTTTTAACATACAAACTACAGAAATGTAATGTCTCCCTTAATGTAGAACTTCTTAAAGGCTTCTGTTTTTAGTTACCAGCTGTTAGAGAAGCAATTAGAAATACACAGCCATTTTCCTGCTTATAAAATGTTTTAGGTGCAGTTATGTAATCTGTCAGCAATGTTTAACAGCACAAGAAAGAGGCATACAGTACAGAATACAAATATTAGCAGCACAAATGTTAAACTAGATAAGATCCTTGTGGTAATAAAAGCATGCTTTACTTAAAATATGATGTTTCTGATGTGCTAGTCTATTAATGGAGAGTTGCTACGTTTCAGTTACCCCTCCCTTCCTGTGTGAATGGTATTATCTGATCACACTGGCTGACATCTGACTACATTACTCTCTAAGTGTGTGCCCTTCCATTCAACTTGTATTGTCCCAGAGACCACAACATTGGATACAACACTGAAACTGTTTTACATAATCTAGATAATCTCATTCACCTGTCAGATTAAACTACACATAACTTGTATTGCAAGCTCCCAGACAATGCTGTTCTTCAGTCTTTAAGACCCATACATCAGAAGACAAATGATCACGTGTCATGAATCAAATGCATTTTAGGAATTCATACAACTTTCATTCAAAATGCTCCAAAGTTTAAGTAGCAAAATGTTTTTGTAGTAGAAACAGGTTTTAATGCATTAAAAAAGTAGTTTCCTGACTCTTTTACTCAGTTTAAATGCATAGTTAGGGACATCCTATCAGGCTCCACAGCGGCAACGTTGGTTAACTCAAGGTATTTCTATTGTTTTTGCAAGTTCAGACAGCCAAGCCTTTAAAGCAGAAATATTTGCTTTCCTTTTCATTCCTAAAGTATTTCAATCAGATGCTTTTTTTTAATAACAGGACATACACATATTAAACAAATGTCTCCTTTTAATGCTCTTGTCCCTAATGCTTCATGTGCTTCTACTGTTGCACTTTAAAAAAAAGTTACTGTAACATTAATGGGTTTCTTCCTCCTCCACTGAGAGGTTCAAACCTGGGATGAACTTCAAAAGACGTTTCCTGACACTTCCTCGTTTCGTTTTCCTTGGAAGAGTCCCAAACAAACCTACATTACCCGGCATGTCCCATGAAGGTGATCCAGATTCGCTGTTACTGCTTGCCAGGCTAACGCTTCTGGTTCTGGTCACTGAAGCCTTCACCCCCATTGCATTACTGTCCCTGGGAAAAAAGCATTCATCATCCACGCTTGCTTGCCTGCAGGGGCTTGCCGCCAAGTCCTCAAACACATATTGCTGGTCATCACTGTCGTCTGTCATGACACTTAGCTGGCTCTTACAGCTGCTGTTACTTGAAAACCTGTGCTTGAATCGCAGAGCCGGGGAGAATGTAGCACTGCCAGCACCAATGCTCGGTGTGGGAGATGAAAGGGAATCCAGTGCATCTTGGGGATTACATCCATTTAGGTTTCCTACAAAGTCGATAAAGCAAATTAGTTGGAGTCTTCCTTTAGGTGTATAAAGAAGCAACGTGGGTTGATGTTTAACTGTTAAAATTCAATGCTCAAACAAAACCACAAGGATTAACAAGTTGATATCCTAAGGCAGCAATTAGTTGTTCCTGGCCAAAGAACTTTAGCTTCTGCTAATTATTATTATTTTTTATTTTTTATTTTTTTAATTCCAAGAGCAAAAGCTTTTGTTAAACTCTACGTAAAACTAGAGAGCAGAAATGGTTTTCCTGCTTTTTCTCATAAACATCAAAGTATTTTTGTTTTTTAGATAATTTAACTTTTAATTGTTTAAAATTGTTTCTTTTAAACATTCGGATTCATTAGTCATCAGTTAAATTATTTTGGTTGGACCACTAATAATGCACTGGAATAGACCCATGAGCTAAGAAAGCTGCAGCAGTACGAGAGGCTCATTTAAGCCATATCACTGCTAAGCAATACATACTTAGTAAATAGTCAAGTAAGGAGTTTTTTTTAATTTTATTTTAGGCAGACCTAAAAATAATTTCTTATTGTGTAATTGAATCATATTGAGGTTACTCTTATAATAGTAAACAGAAGCTGTGGGAGCTGCAAAATGGGTTTGGTTAACAGTGGCAATTATAAAAAAAAAAAAGGAGAAAAAAAGACATTAAATTATAAAGCTCAAAGGAGCACACTTCTCATTTACTTATACCAACGTTCTGCTGCAAAGTTTTCTCAAGACTGTACATAGCAAGTTCAGAGTGAGAGGAGCTTCCAGTTAGTCATAACACATAGAATTCTATCCTTCTCAGAATACATGTCACCTATTTTCTTTGCTTTACTTATATGCATGCATTAGCACTTTTCGTACACAAGTCATACTGATGTGACAGGATGTGTTCTGTGGGTTCACAGAAGAAATATACCTTACCCTGAGAAAGGCGTTGTTCTTGTAACAGCAATTTTTGGAACTCCACCCATTTCTCACGTAAGGTTTTCTGTGTGCAAAAGGTTAGACGAGTTAATCATTTTCTAAATGTACTGACCTCATGATAAACTTTCAGCATCTTCTTGTGCATTTCTTTAACGATCCAAAAGCTTTAGTTTATTAAAAGAGTAAGACGTTTCAAATGTCATTTTAGTTGCCTTTTTCTCTCCCCTATTATTTTAAGATGTTACCTTGGCTCTAGGTTTTGTTGCTCCAATATCATTTTTCTTTAAATCTGCCTTTACCTGGTTTTAAACTTGCTGTGAGCTTGTATGGAGAATCCCACTCTAACTGTCTGGACCGATCAAACTTTCACATTCCTTCCTAATCATGTGATAATATACTCCCCTCAGCCAGCCCCATCCATGTTCTGTCTAAATCTAAGCAAAGTAAATAGTTTGGGCTGGCAGAGTTGAAAGTTCATATTGTCACATGATTTTAATGAAATGAGAAAAGCTGTTCATGCTGGCACTAAGGACTTTCCAGACAAGCTCAAAACCAGATAATGCCACAAATTATACAGGTAAATAAAAACAAAATACACAGCTCTGAACAAGCTTTTTTCTTCTAAGCTAAAGTTTCTACAAGTCTTGCCTAAAGCAAGTACCGTACAAGAAAGACAAAAAAAAACATGAATAAACCATACTGTATTACTAAATAAAATGTAATAATGTTCTTTTTGGATGGGTCATTTCAAGATTTAACAAAATCAAAAGTTAAATAAAAGGCAGATACCTGTAAGAAGTGCAGCTTGGCTTCAAGTTCAATCCTTTTGACAGCTGTTCCATTAATGGTCTCCAACCTGAAAATGGCACACAAGCACACTGGCTGTAAACAGGAGCCACAGATGAGGAGACACACATTGGCAATGAACAGCAAACAGAGCCTGTGACCCACTAAAAGTGAAACTTTGCACTACATGATCATAGTGCACAGTGTTATGTTCTAATTTGCATCTTCATAACCGTCTAATCATACAAGGTGGTCATTTGTTTTAATATTAGACCAAATGTATGGTGCTACAGGGTAAAATTGGACCATAACTAAGACACGGGTATTGCTGACAATTTAGAAAGCAGGCCATTCTGTATGGATGGAGCAAATGTTTTTGTATTTCATTGTTTTACCCACTGAGATGGATTTTTTTTTTTAAGGGATACTTACCTTAAACAGTTACTAGAAGCTTTTATCAGGTCCACAGTGTGCTGGTGAGAGAACCCTTCCGATCTGATGCCATTGATGCTTACTATAATGTCACCTACCGAACAGAGGGGGAGAGAGTGAGCCGTGGCTACAGAGGCTGCTTTCTGAAACAGCTTTTGTGGGCAGCAGAGTGCATGAGAAAAGCAACACAAGGCCAAGGTGGAAGAGGAAGTGTAAATGGGTTAGTTACCAGTTGTCAACCCTGCAGCCTCAGCTGGGCTGTCTTCATGAACTTTACAAATGAAGGTACACATCTCCAGAGAGTTGCTGTTCTGATATTGCAAACCATATGTCTGCAGAAAGAAAAATGATATTATAACAGAATCTCACTTCTGTGAAATTATTATTAATGGTACTACTCCTACTACAACTACTACGACTAATAATAATAATAATAATAATAATAATAATAATAATAATAATAATAATAATAATAATAATAATGTTGTACTGTCAGAAGTAGGCCTACAACAGGAAGAATCAATATGATTTATCAGTTTGTCAGGAAATGTCCTTACCTGAATTTCAAATCCAAACGTTTCATTGTCTTGTTTTTCTAAAATAATGACTGTCCTGTGAAACAAAAAGAAACACAAATGAGCTATAGGTTAAAGAAATGCTCCCCAACTCTTCGCATCCCACTTGTTTTTAGAGTTAACATTAGTTCAATACATGTCATAAACTGATATCTGCATCCATAGAAAGGAAAAGTTTTTTATTTACCTTGGAGAGTCAGTGTAATCCACCAGTGAGTTTGATTGACATCGAGTCAGCTGAAAGGAAACCAGTTTAATTAGGTGCCCAGTTTAACTGGAGTGGTGCAGGTTAACACACGGCCTGCCTGTTAATGTGCTACTGTTAGCAATAAAAAGATACACGTTAAATGACCACAGGGTTTATTTATACTTTGGAAGCTTTAAGGAAATTATAACAGCGCAAAATAAAGTACATCTATATATTTCTAATGCACGCTTTGACAAGCTGAAGCATTTTTATAAATTTTTCATGAAAAAAAAACAAAATTAATAAAACTTAAACATTTCTTAATATTAAATATTTTACATTGTAAAGTTTATTTTAGTATATCAAAATTAAATGTATGTTATCAAACAATCAGTAAAAAAAACTATAAAGTATTCTTTTGAATAAGATTTATGTTTTTTCACTTTCGCTTTTGGCTTTACAGTGTAAAAGAAGATACAGTACTCTGAAATGTGTTGAATATTTATGCAGACATCTCTACTTCTTTGTTATGTCTTATATAACCAACATGTTCACTAAGCATAAGAGGAAGTAACTGGGATGGAAAACAAGTGTATTTAATACAAATATAAACAATCATATCATAAGCAGGGCCTGAATCTTTAACAAATTAGACGAACTTGCTATTATCAAAGATGGGTAAAAAAAGTAAAATTTTATACAACATTTGTACAATTAAAAAAACTAATAGTTTTCTCCTATAATTTGACAATTTCTGGGTTTTTCTATTTTATTATTATTATTATTATTATTATTATTATTATTATTATTATTATTATTATTAATGTAGCGTAGTAGATTACGCTAGTTAACTTTTCTGGAGGAGTACAAATCTTACCTGTTTGTGCCCCCTTGGCAACGTCCCAAGTGTTGTTACAAGCGTCTGAAGTTGTTTATTGTCCGTCTCTCTACTGACTGAAAATACAGGATATTGACTACTTTTACGTCTGTCTTCCAAAATATAATTGTCATTGCTGTTTTTTTTTATTAGTCTTCTGAAAGTCATTTTGGGGGGAATGGTGGATACCTAATCAGCATAACCGACAAGAGTTACAGACTTGTAAAACCATACCTTGCTTTGCATGCAGACAAAATGTGTCAAAACGGAAATCCATGCCATGTGATCTTTGTGGTTTTCAGGGTAACTGCTCCATGAACATGATTTTGCAGATCATCGGGGCTTACTGAGTTTTTTTAAGCTTTTATGTGAAGGTTTTCATCTGCTTTGGCAAGGAAAAGGAATCTGCTTATGTTTCTTTTTTAGATAAAACATTTTCTTTGTACAGACTTTGGTTTATGGTCTGTCAGAAAGCAAAAATGTGGCAAACAAATTGTGGCTCTGCCATTTGTGGACATCTATTTTCCTCATTCTCAATTCCTGAGAGAGATTAAATTGCAATTTAGTGAATAACTAAGTGATTGTGAAGATGACTAACGTGAATAAGGCTATCTCTTTTAGTATTGCATGTATCCAGATAGAGGTTTTAAATAAGTACCAAATAACAAAACATAGAAGAAATAGTTAATTTTTGGCATCATTGCAGTCTCATCATAGCAGTTGTTATTTTGGTACTTTTTAAAAGCTGCTACAATGATGACCAAAATTAAAATTCAGCCCTAGGTTTACCAGGGGAATCCTGACAACAAGCTCCAAGGGTTAGATCATATTTCAAAATACAATACATTTGACCCTTGTTTTAAAAAGTGTTTTAGAGTATTTGCTGGCGGTGACATGAATCCCTAAGGGAGTAACACTGTTTTGGCTACTGTATGTTTCAAGTTATTTATGCAGAGCATTTTAAGCTGACAAAAGCAGTGTCATCTGTGGCTGGGAAGTTTATTCTTCTAATCATTCTTAGTTTTTCAGCAAAAAACCTTCTGTTATCATTTTTTCATCAATGGTCGTATATGTGGTATGCTATTAATGATTAAGTGAACCCAATTACTTGTGTAAGCTCTTCATGTATGGTATGCTTTCTGTTAAAGCAGCAACAGTAGACATTTCATATTTGATGTTATCAGATTTTGTTGTGTCAGTGTCTCAGAGTTTCATGC
This sequence comes from Polyodon spathula, assembly GCF_017654505.1. Taxonomy (NCBI): domain Eukaryota; kingdom Metazoa; phylum Chordata; class Actinopteri; order Acipenseriformes; family Polyodontidae; genus Polyodon; species Polyodon spathula. The sequence goes on along the minus strand of NC_054543.1, from coordinate 39,038,197 downwards.
ATTTAAATGAGGATTTTTTCCCCCTTACCTACACACCATAGATTTGGCAATATTTGACCATTCTTTTTTACAAAACTGTTCAAGATCTGTCAAGTTCCTTGGGGAGTTTTGATGGACAGTAATCTTCAAGTCATGCCACAAATTTTCAATTGGATTTAGGTCAGGGCTCTGACTGGGCCACTGAAGGACATTTACCTTTTTGCTCCTAAGCCACTCCAGTGTAGCTTTGGCTGTGTGCTTTGGGTCGTTGTCATGCTGTAAGGTGAACTTCTGTCCAATTTTCAGCTTTCTTGCAGAGGGCAGCAGGTTTTCCGCAAGGACTTCTCTGTACTTTGCTCCATTCATTTTCCCTTCTATCCTGACATGTGCCCCAGTCCCTGCTGATGAGAAATATTCCCATAACATGATGCTGCCACCACCATGCTTCACAGTAGGGATGATGTTCTTTGGGTGATGCGCTGTGTTGGGTTTGCGCCAAACATAACACTTTGCATTTAGGCCAAAAAGTTCAATTTTAGTTTTGTCAGAACACAAAACTTTTTGCCACATTGCTACAGAATCTCTGAGTTGTTTTTTTTTTTGCATACTTCAAATGGGATTCAAGGGTGGATGCCTTCTTGCCACCCTACCATTGAGGCCAGATTTGTGGAATGCTTGGGATATTGTTGTCACATGCACGCTTTGACCAATCTTGGCCATAAAAGCCTGTAGCTCTTGCAAAGTTGCCATTGACCTCTTGGTAGTCTCTCTGATCAGTCTCCTTCTTGCTCAGTCATCCAGTTTGGAGGGATGGCCTGATCTAGGCAGGATCTTGGTGGTGCCATACACCTTCCACTTCTTAATAATTGTGCTCCAAGGGATATTCAATGCCTTTGATATTTTTTTATACCCATCCCGATCTGTGCCTTTCAACAACTTTGTCCCGGAGTTCTTTTGAAAGCTCCTTGGTGCTTATGGTTGAGTCTTTGCTTTGACATGCACTACCCAGCAAAGGGAACCTACAGGAGCTGCTGAATTTATACTGAAATCATGTGAATCACTACAATTTAACACAGGTGGAGGCCAATGAGCTAATTTAGAATTGCTATTACAAAGGGGGTAGACACTTTTTCAACCAAGCTATTTCAGTTTTTATTTTTAATTAATTTTCTACAAATTTCTTGGATATTTTTTTTTACTTGGAAGTTGTGGGGTAGGATGTGTAGATATATGAAAAATATTCTAATGCATTTTATTTCCAGGCTATAAGGCAACAAAAGGTGAACATTTTGAAAGGGGGTGTAGACTTTCTATGGGCACTGTATAAATATATATATATATATATATATATATATATATATATATATATATATATATATATATATATATATATATATATATATATATATATATATATATATATATATATATATATATAGATAAATGGTCTTCAGTGAGTTACAGGAAAATAATGCCATCTAGGGTCTCTGTGACGTCATAAATTACGAGACCGAAGGTCGAGTCATTTATAAACTGTCACAGAAACTTGCTCTGGCTAATCCCTCGTAGGCTTATTTACTGTAATTGTACTTTTCTGTCTGCTCTCAATCGTTCTCATACATCACCCTCCTGCTCTGATGTATTCCCCTGCCTTATATCTCCAAAAAAAGCTGTCAAATGCAATTCACTGTAGCCTTGCGAATTGTGAAGCCATCAGTATTTAACCATTTGAACACAAAGTAGCTTTAAATAAAGATGAGGTCATTAATTAAATCATTTCATGAAATAATGTCTTATACTGAAGCTTAGCTTTAATCTTCAAAGACAAAGTTGGAATAAATTTTAATATGCCTGACAGTTTCCAGTTAACATTTAGGTGACCATAAAAAATATAAATGTCAAATATACTGGACTGAAAAGGTGCAACAAAAATCGAAACAAATAAATACTTCAAAAATACTTTACTTAAAATACAATTTGCACAAACATCTCATATAATAAACATTACAAGAAAAATCAAAACAATGATATGTAACTTAGCAAAATATATCGTAATACCTTTTTCTTTCAGTGAGTGTTCACAGTATTGACACAAACAGGAAATAAGCTATATAACAGATTCCACCATTTAATATAACAAACAATACATATTACACAGAATAATCCAGTCACTTGTGCTTTTATTATTAAAGCAATAATCTGCTTTTGCTATAAATATATTAATTAACTGCAGTGCCATAGGGTATTTCAGGTCCATTTTTATATCTATAGTAACAATTCCCCTATTTCAAAAGTAAAATGAAAGAATATACAGCAATACAATTACTTTACTTCGTAAAAACACTTTGACAAGTTTGCAATTTTGTGTTGTATCCCCATAAACCTGTGTTAAATTAAATACAAATTAGTAATGGTGAAAGTCAATGCAAATAAAACATAGCACGTAATAATTCATTTGTTACTTTTTCTTCTTCTCTATGCCATATACTTTAAAATATATGGAAGAACCTGATACAGCTATCTGGAATGTCTTAGAGAAAGAAAATTACATCATATTATGACTAACTATACTGAGCTGTAAGACACATGCGGTTTTCAACGCTGTCGAGGTTTGATCTACAGTATATATACCATTAACATTTATTTTAAAAGTGATACTATAACTTTTTTTTATAAAGCACATATTAGAAATTCTCTTTAAGGAGCAATTCAAACTGGAATGCAAGGGTTAAATATAGGACAGTGTACATTAACTGCACAATGGGGTAAACTTTACAGAAAACTGAAGCTAACCAAATATATCTGTAAGTCACTTATGTGACGCCATTATTCAATTCCATAACAGACAAGTCTGATCCTCTTTTTGAGCTTTTCTGTTCACATTGGGGCCACGACACAGAAGAGGTGTTTTTGAAATGTATAATATTTCATTACAACTGCGTATTACAGACATAATATACAAATACTGCTTGGACATTCTCAAGCCATAGGTCGTACAATCATTTAGTCATTTTCATTCTTCATACTATCTTAAACGGTGCAAAAAGTCTTTGGAGTGAAATGCCAATCACAGTTTCAAACAACAGAAATACGGTCTGGCAGCAGGCACTGCTCTTATCCTAAAGTCTAGGAAGGTAAGAAAAGTAAAGGCCTAGTTTTATATCATCATATTTCCAGTCACCAGAATAGTTAATGTGATGGGTCCAGTTAAAAAGACTACAGTAAGTCTTGTTTCCTTACATGATGTATTTACACTGAAGATCATTTATACTTCTGCACACTGCTGTGCCAGTTAAACAACAATAATAATATCACAAAATTTGCAAACTAAAGATTTTAAATTAGGATGTTGTCAATGAAGGTTAAAAAGCCTTAACTTATTATACACATTAATACAATCAACTTAGCTGTTCTCAATGAATATCAAACGATAAGATTCATCTGTGTCATTACACCTTATATCCGAAATATATATATGTGTGTGTGTGTGTGTGACTGTGTGTGTGTGTGTGTGTGTGTGTGTGTGTGTGTGTGTGTGTGTGTGTGTGTGTGTGTGTGTGTGTGTGTGTGTGTGTGTGTGTGTGTGTGTGTGTGTGTGTGTGTGTGTGTGTGTGTGTGTGTGTGTGTTTTGTATATACTGTATATTCTTCCAAGTAAAAATGTCACTTCAACATAGCGTACTGTAAACGCCTTTATATCCCCAGTTTATTTTTTTTATACAAATGTAGATGAAGCAAAAATATAAAACTGTTGCATTGAATACAGTACCTTTCATAATTAGCAGACATTTATCACTTAGCTATTAGCTTCTACATAGCTATTCAGCTATTAAATGGATATTCCAAAATTAGCTCACATGAATGTAGCACAAGTAAATGGGTGCACAGTATATTACAATAAACATGATTCTTTGACATAGGACACTGATTTGGGGGGTTATAATCGATTCAACATTAACATGTTAAAAACACTACACTAAATTACTGACAGTTCTGAACATGTTGTGCCTAATCATTTTCATTTAATTAAATTGTGCAGTTGAAGTGTTTTGATCTGTGTAACACAGAACAAGGAGCAAAACCCTTAATGTTAAGACTTAAGTGCTGGGTTTGATTTCTGATCTTGTCTTTGACTACGTTAATGAGATTCACTGAAAGTTCTGTGTTCATTATTATGGATAGTGTTTTGTAAAGAAGAGATTAATTAATTGGGGGAAAGCGATTGCAGGATGAGATATGTTATTTTTTTCTGATGCGTTAATGAGTTAGGAAGCAAACTGTTTGATTTAGGTCAACATGGTGAAAATGGCTTGGCCAACAATTTGTCCTTAATTACACTGCAAAACTGTTTTGTGAGTTCTACATTTATCATGATGTGTGTGTGTCGGGGGTTTGCAAATGACTCTTTTTTTTAATCCCTGTAGACCTGTTCATTTTTATATCAAAAAAAGATATCCTACTATGTTTAACAAAGGCAAATACACGGTACTATTTATCATATTTAGTATGCTGGCAAGGTGTTTTAAACCAGTCTGAGATTGGTCCTTGAGGCCTAATTATACTGGAATTTGAAACTTTTTTGTTTAAGGGAGATGCTTAAGGGACTGCAGTTCTTCCAAAACAACTAAATATAAATTGTCACAATACCAAGTTTCTACACATCCTTACAAAAATATGCTTGATCCATATAAATGGTGATTTTTAAATCCTCCATTAGACACTGTTTTTCGATTTTACTCATGCAATCAGGCTTGCCAGTGAATTACTCAATATTGAGGCAACGGCAATTTTTAAAAAATGTTCAGCTTTGGGCACTTAAATATAACTGAGGTAGCACAAACGTTGAATACACACAGTCAGGCGCATGTCTAAACTTTGAAATCCCTAGTTACGGTAAGCTGAGAGGGTTTTCTTGATGCGCAGCGCTGTCAGTCGAGCTGCTCCATTGGCATACCAACACTCATGCATTATTTTACCCATCATACGGAGTGCCTACCACGCAAAAAACAAAAAAAATATTATGGATGAAAAAAAGCATACATTGCAAGCACGAGTGAACAGATAGACATTGTAAGAAATCACATTACAAACAGAACAGGCAGTAAATAAACAGTTTTGCAATAACAGCTCTATTAAACCTTACTTCTCATTTGTCAAAGTGTGATTTCCTGCACCCTATACTGGTTAGGCAATAATGAATAAACTTCCTACAGGCTAACAATAGCTAAGTAGATTGTCAGGGGCATACCTCAGTTTTCCTGAGAAAAGCCTGATCAGAACAACTCAGGTCAACATACTTTATTAGAAGTGATGGTGAAACACGTTTACCATCATCGATAAGATTTACTGTACGTATTGATTACATTTAAAGTTTTTCATGCTAGTATCATACTTTCAAGTCTGTGTGAGAAATGATTTGCAAGACAGAATTGATAACTTCAATCATATTTAAGATATGGTATTATGCAAAAAAATAAAAAAACCTGAATATATTATTTCAGTTCTCCATGACTAATATTATACAGCCAGGAACCTTTGGTTTTTATACTTATATTTCTGAATAAAAAGAATTGACTTACTTCACAGCTCTGCCACTGGTTGGGAATGTTAGGTCTCAGTTTCTGGTCACAGACAACCTTTCTCATGTCTTCTATAGAAGGGTCAGAAGGCACCATATCATAGTAAGGCAACTGATAATCGTCATGGATTCCTTGAAAAACACACATGACCGTTTTATGAGTTATGCAAGAAAACTGCATCACATTCAACTTTGAAAATGCTTTCTTCCAATGTTTTTAAGTCAGACTAAAGTAATAATATATTCTGCTTGTCATTCAAAATACAAAAGGATATCGCAGATATCTGACCTCATTTGACCTCTGTTTCAGTGGAGATGGGCTGCGACACCCTGGATCATACATTAAAGATATTCTGAAATGTGTTATATTTTCTGCAACAGTCTCATTATTTAGAAAGATTCAATGCTAAAATCTGTTGGAGGTTAAAAATAAACCTCCCCTCGTGGAAATAAATAAAGAATCAAATCTCTTTTAACCAGGCTATTGTTTATTGCATTGAGTTCATTTGATGATGTCTTTCTGAATTACCTCTGATAGAGCATCTTCGCACCAATTCCCAGAACACAAGCCCCAGGGAGTAGATGTCGGTACGTTTAAATGATTCAATGTTGTTTATATTGATTTTATCGTCAAGTATTTCTGGAGCCATGTACCTAAAATAAACTCAGTACACTTGGTAAGATGATAAACAATGACACATCCTTTTGGAAAGCCTTCACTCAAAGCAAATGTCATTTTGCAATCCAAAGTTCAGGAAATAAATAAAATGTAAAATCTGAATACAAAGGTTTAGCTTTATTACTGCCAACATTCCCTTGCTCTTTTCTATATTTATATTTTTAAAGCGCTGAGTGTGAATATCTACTGAATCTGCTCTTGTCCAATTCTCAGTTCTTATCACTAGAGAAAGTTGAAGGAATGTCATTTTAACATTGACTCATCGCTGACTCCAAAAGATAAGTTACAGTATATGACATGCTAATTATTGCTATGACCAACAGTTTTGCTTCACCCTATAGAATTAACAACTTTTGCTTCATAAAGTCAAATGAAACCTGCTGAATAATCTTATGTTAACATATTGAATTACACACCGCTTTGTAGTTTTCCATATACTTAACAAAAAACTGACAGCAATGGAAAAATCTGACATTTTGAAATTTAACATGACATATTCCACTACTTGAAAGCTTCCGGTAGACTTTTGTGATATCATTTTATAGTCTCTTTGATTACAAGATGTTAAATAAGATATTTAAATTATGTTCATACAGTTTTTTGGGTTTTTTTGTTTGTTTTTTAATTATGTTTCAATCCTAAAATTCTAGGTGATGCATAACATTTGGCCATAGCTGGACTATATCTTAAAGGATCTCAATATTTCTAATAAGAATGATTAAGTTGATACCATTTACGGGACCTAGAAGACAGAACTTGAAAGTATACTGTACAAGCTTTCAGACCAAAAAGATCCCTTTGGATCCTAAAATGGATTTCAGAAGTGGTGTAGATGAAAACATAGATCTATGTAAAATGTTTAGTTCAATAAATATCGTTCTAATACAAGCTGTAAAAACTACATTTTGTTTAAAATAACTATCTGACAGCACTGGGTGAACACTCCAGAGAATATCCCAAAGCAAGGTAAAGTCTGTGGGACTTGTGGGTTGATATGGTTCATAGGAATAAGTTTGCAAATCACAGGGTATACCAATGAGTAAAGTAGACTTTTGTCTAAAGGGGGAAACAATATCATAAGAATTGTATTTTTCTGTTGCACAGGCTATGAAGATAAACTCACTCCTAAATACAAGCATGAACATAGATAAGACCTACATAAACAAATATTATACTTTAAAGAAAATACTGTTTCAAAATGTATTGATTACACTCACCTCTTTGTTCCTACTCTGTGGTTTGAAGGTATATCAATCATGTTTGTCACTGAATCATGTTTGACAGCAAGGCCTAAATCAGCAATAGCACAAGTTCCATTCTTTTTCACTAAGATATTTTTCGACTTTAAGTCTCTGTGTGCAATAGCAGGTTTTCCTATTAAGTAAAGAAAGGGGGAATTATTTCAGTGAACATTTAAGTTTTATTGTAACTGCATTCTCAGCAGAATGATATGGGTAGTTCAATCTGTTCACATTTAAATCTAAAATCTGAAAACCAAACTTAGCAGGCATGTGGCATGTGCCTTGATCAGAGATGATAGAGACATATTTGGAGAAATAGAGAATTGTTCTATTCTGTTCTCATTACACATGTCTAAAACACCTTACACTGTACACACAGTAATACAACATAATAAACATTTGACACCAAAGAGCACTAGTGGCGCAAAAAAATATTTTCACTAGTATTTCAGAGTTGGATTTTCAGAGGTTTACATGCCTATGTCATACTTAGTTTAGGTTTTCAAAGTATTAACAAACATTGCTGCTTTGCTTTTAGTTGAAAATCTAAAAAGATTATGGTTAAAATGCATAGTCTATGAATAGTAGTGAAAAATAGTAATATTTTTCATCAATGTTTGGTGAGTTAACATCTACTTGTTACACACATAAATAATAATAATATCTTTATATAGCACCTTTCATAGTGGATCACCATCAGAGGTAGGCTGTGAACTGTGCATGTATGCAGACTAACTTACAAATGGACATTGATTTGACATCTCATCTGCAGGATGGAGCACAAGCAGGTTAAGTGACTTGCTAAGGGTCACACAGTGAGTCAGTCAGTGGCAGAGGTGGGATTTGAACCCATGACTTTCTGGTTACAAGCCCTGGACTTTAACCACTGGACCACACTGCCTCCTATATGATTATGATAAAGCTTTAGGCTCCACCATTAGCTTTGAAAAAACTAGGCACACACACACACACACACACACACACACACACACACACACACACACACACACACACACACACGCACACACGCACACACGCACACACGCACACACACACACACTTCTTGAACAGGCCTTAATTATTGCTGATAAAAAAACAAATAGCAAATATGTTAAACCATGTTGTCCTGCATATGATTCTCCACTGAAGGAAAGAGAATGCAGGCTTTAAAACATGTATACCAAAGAAAGACAGACCTAAAGATCTGACATATTACTTTAAAACAGTAGAAAGTACAAAGCCGATTGTACTAGAAGTTCTGGAACTCACCTTGGGTACCAATTATCTCCATATGAAGATGCGCAAGACCACTAGCAATGGAAAGTGCCAATATTATTACCCCGTCCACAGACACGGTGTGGCAGTTTAAATAATCAAACAACGAGCCATGCTCGTGGTATTCAGATACAAGCCACAGCTGGGTCCATGTCCCATTATCTAAAAGATAGAAGTTCACAAATGGTTAGTGGTTTTAAACACCACTTGGCATAAAATTACTTCAGCTCTTATTTCAATTTGCACACATTGTCCACTAACTATAATTTAACTCACAGTGCAGTATCTATGTGTTATACCAATTCTGGCTGCTTTGTAATGCATGTTTTCTTCATTATACTGCTAAATTAATTAATACACATGTTTCAGAGTGGTTTAAGTTGTAACACTGTTGCGTGAGTAAAAGTTTTTCTCTAAAATTAAAACATGGGGTAACGAAGTGTTAACAATACAAAAAGATATGTAAACACTGTACTCTTACCCAACCGTATACAAATAGCTTAATCAGTAACCGCATTACAAATGGATCAACCATACGGCAACTTCCAACACTTCAAACTACCTTTAGTAATTTAAAAATAAACTCAGCTGAGTTATTCGAAATGTATTTAGCATTATTACCATGCATTTTCTTTCAATTCTTTCATTCAATCGATTTTATGAAACAAAATGTATGTACTATGCATCAGAGTGCTACATTGCACAGTGAAAAAAAAACTTACAGGATACATAACAAATAAAGTAACCAACTCACAAAGGGAACGCTTCTGTAAAAGATCTGTACCGGACTTTGTATCCGAACACAAACACACAACTTCAGGGAGTGCACTCCAGTTTGTACCTTTGTTATCGGCAGCAATAAACCCCAGGATATGTTCATGTCGTAGCATTATAGTTTGGTAGATTTCAGCCTCTCTGAACCAAGACCTTTCATCACGAGAGGAGAAGATTTTGACAGCCACATCCTCTCCACTCCACTTCCCCCGCCAAACCTCCCCAAACCGTCCTTTTCCAATTGTTTCATGGAGAACAATCGATCTCGCAATCGTCCGCTGAACAAGCAGAGGTAACCCTAAGAAAATGGAGTTGGGGGCCAATATAAAATGTCAGAACCTTTAATATACAATTACTGATGGATAGCATGTCAGAAATGTATAGAAACGTAAGTTTTAGCTAATGCTTTCATCTGTGTATGGATGAAGGCATATATACATTAATATAACACTATTCCTACAGGTTATCATTTGTGTACAGTTGGTTTTACTAACATATTAGTCAAATGAAAATAATCGAAATAAGTGATACTTGTGCTTTACGTACCAGATCCAGATCCTGATGTGGTCAAATCAAATATCAAATCTTTTATAGACTTCCCAGATGACATTAAGCTGTGATCAGATAAAGGCTCCTCGACGTCATGTTTTTTAATCTTATTATAAGGGCACTGCTGGTCACGGAGAGTGCAGATTGCCACAATACCAGCCAAACACAGTAAACCAACCGGTACAACTATGACTACAGCCAGCTTCAACGGTCCCCAGCTAGACAAATTCCCCACTGAAAAGAAGAAAACATTACATTACATTTATTCGATCTGTTAAAGGGATGCCAATACCATCTAAATTTCACTAATATTTACTACCCTAGTATGCGTGTTCTGGACAATCTTCTAGTGTTGTTTCTGTTTAGATCATTAATAGGCAGGCATACTAATTATTCCAGCAAAAATGTCTAGGGCAAATACAGAATGCTGGTGTTATTAATTGACATTATAGATGATGAGGAATAATAAAGAGTGACATCATGAATGATAGATGAATAACCAATAGCACCTCAGACAGGCTGGTCAATAATACAGTTCACTGATCAATAAAACAATTAATTAAATAGTTCAGCGTCAGGCTGCATAGCCTCGAAATGCTGTATTAATTCCAACCCTTGAACATGCATAGGTTACAAGATTCTTCAACAAACAGAAATTGGTACTAAAATGCGGCACAATAAACAAACTGAAACTCTACAGTGCTCACAAATGACTGTTTTAAATACTGTATAAATACTGTCTTAACAAGATATAGTAAATATTGTTTTCTAACACAGTAAATCCACAATCCACCTACAGTATGGGAATTTTTATGAGAATGTTGCGCCATCTAGTGGCTGCCTTTCTCTCGTGTTTAAATTATTAAATCTCTTATAAAAATACTTATCACACTATACCTTCTAAATCACTACCTTCTGAATAAATGTCAAATTAGCATTTTTATACTTAAGTAATTAAGCAGTTGTTATACTTTATTTAATTCCAAAAATAAAATGAATCCATGTTTCACATTAAAAAAAAAAACCAAAAAACAAAAAGGACTTTTAAAGAAGTCTCCATAATTAAAACAATAACTTAAAATTACAATATTGTGGTTAGCTAACATTTTGCATATCTTTATATCTTCTAGTATATATATCTGATATCTTATATATATATATATATATATATATATATATATATATATATATATAATATAGTATAGATACCATATATATATATATATATAATTCAAAACCCTCTTGAATTTTACTAAAGGAAAAGGAAATTCTTTATTTTACTATTTATCCAATGTCCATGCCAGTTTCATCAAAATCTGACAAATTATTAACAACACTGAAAACCCTGAAAACGTAGGTCCTTATAAAATTAATTTCCAGTTTCTGGAATAACCTCTTTCATCCAATATCACTGGAAAAGGTAATCACATACAGCCTTAGACAGTCACAGTTGGTACCGTAGTTTTCATTTACAGTAACTAAGGTTCATAAAATTGAATGTGACAATTTTATGCATGTCCAAAAAACTTTGTTTTTCAGTTGCAGTCCAATGCATTAATTTAGCTTTTATATCACTTTCCAGCATTATGAAATGCATTATTAATATTGTTTGCAATAATAATCTGGCCTATTTAAACCTGGTGGATATTACAGCAGAACTTGACAGCCAACCTATTTACTCTATGTAACACCTAGACTTTTCAATTTATTAGGCACAGACCATCATCTGCTGAGGACATAAAATGTCAGAAATGTTGAAACAAACTACTTCAGGTCTTTCGAAATTTGTTTTGCTTTTGCACTTTTGCCTAAATGTGCATTTAAAATGCCTTCAGCCAGCTGGAGAAGACAGGCTACCTCAACAGAACAGTTTGATGATCTAACTGCACATTTCCATACCAAGAAAATCTAACCTTGATTAAAGCAACAGAAAAAAAATAAAAGATTTAAGTAAAGTTACAGTACTACTGCTTATTTTTAGTCTCCTTTATGAGACTGTTTTAAACATAGATCAGGAGATTTTATGTCATATTTAGGGCAAACATTATATTGTGCTGAATTATAATAATGTATAACACTATGTAACACAATTTTTGTTCCTGGGTAGTAAGTGTTATTTCCTAATTGCTTATGCCTCAAAAGTATAGAAAATTGCTATTATGCTTTTGTGACTAGGACAGTAATATTTCAAAATATCACTATTTCCAATGGGAAAACGGGCAAATGTGTGTCTTTTTGTTCACATAAAGTCAGAAAAAATATGAATCCAAATTAACATGTATTTGTACTAAAGTAATACAAAAATGACTACAAAAGATTTAGAAGTGAGTAGTTTTTCGAGATTTATGATTATACTGTAAATACAGTATAATCGTAAATCTCGAAAAACTACTCACTTCTAAATCTTTTGTAGTGTATACAGCTGTGCACCAAGCACTAAAACTGGAACTCAAACACGTGATGTATAGAGACTGTACACTTGATCTCTATGCAAACATGTGCATAATTTGTAAATGCATGCTCAAAGTTAGCAGATTCATCTGAATAGCATAAAGGATTCACCTTTACAGTGAGTAGAGTATTGCCATCAACTATACAACCTTGAAATATATTAAGCACAAATAACACAAACACGTTTTTTTGTTTGTTTTGTTTTGTTTTTTATTGCATACTGAAAAATCAACATCTGGGAAATAAAGTAAATATACAATACCTCAAGACACTTGGATGACCTCAAGACACACCATCCCTACAGTGAAGCATGGTGGTGGCAGCATTTTGCTGTGGGGATGCTTCTCATTAGCAGGGACTGGACATCTTGTTACAATTGAAGGAAGAATGGATGGAGCAAAATACAGGAAAATACTGCAAGAGAATCTGCTTCAGTCCGCTAAAAAACTGAAGCTTGGGAGGAAATTCACCTTTCAGCAGGACAATAATCCCAAACACAAGGCCAAAGCAACACTGCAGTGGCTCAAGAACAAAAAGGTGAATGTCCTACAGTGGCCCAGTCAAAGTCCTGATCTCAATCCCATTGAGAATCTGTGGCACTATTTGAAAATTGCGGTCCACAAGCGTCGTCCAACCAACCTGAACAACCTGGAGCAAATCTGCCAAGAAGAATGGGTCAAAATCACTCCGACACTGTGTGCAAAGCTGGTACATACTCACCCCAAAAGACTTAAAGCTGTTATTGCAGCGAAAGGTGGCTCTACCAAATATTAATGTGGCTCTACCAAATATTAATGTGTGGGGGTTGAATACTTATGCAAGCAAGATATTTCAGTTTTTTATTTTTCTTAAAAATATTTCCCAACATAAAATCAATGTCATCTTACAATAACTGATTTTGAGTTTAAGTGTTTTAAAATAAAATATCGAACAGAACGAAATTTCAATGTACCATTTGTAATTCAGTAATATGAGAGAATTGGTCAGGGGTCTGAATACTTTTGCAAGGCACTGTATATATATATATATATATATATATATATATATATATATATATATATATATATATATATAAATGCATTTTAATTCCAGGCTATAAGGCAACAAAAGGTGAACATTTTGAAAGGGGGTGTAGACTTTCTATAGGCACTGTATATCACTCCTTTAGTTCACCACAAACAGCCTCTGCTGCTCTTTGTGCTTATTAAGTCCTGGACGCGAAGCTAGCAGATAAAAAAAGAAAACGAAATGCTTTGCTTTTGTAAGCATCTTCTTAACAATTCTACACACACGTCATGTTGCCTACTGTTTTAAATCTTTGGTGTTATTTAGTTTTGACAATCACTTTTGTCTAAATGAAAAAAAAAACGTTTTCACTCAACCACACCTTTCTTGTGACCTCCTCGTGCATGCGTCTATCGCTTATGAGACACCCTGGAACTTCTGTTTTAAAAAACCCAACTTAATATCAGGAAGATTAAAATAAATAAATAAATCAAACAGAAAGAAAAAGGGTTTTAGGGTAACATATCGCTACTTGCTTCTCCCAATTTTATGGATTTGAAGGCAAACTAGGAAAAGTAAAATGCTTCACTCTAATACTGTCAAACCCAACTATTTTAAGCCTTTTCACCACATTACAAGATGATAATTTTTCTGTTACAACAAAGCCTGAAGCACAAGTACACTGTGACCTAGTGATGAGATCCTCAATGGTACAGAATGAGTTGCACAACACAACAAATGCATAACAAATGTCAGAACTGTATATATTTTCTTTTACACATTTAGCATTAACAAGGTGAAAAAATACATATATAAAGTAACAATATCTACTGTTATCTACTACGTTTTCTAGCGTTACCATTGACCAACTGTCAGAAATCCTTTGGTAATCTGTATCTATTAGATGTAAAATGTATTCTGAGAATTCCTTTTTCTCCTAGCAATATCATAAAATGTTATGAGAATGAATAACCACTGGTAATCTAAATCTTGTATGTTTGTATTAATAAAACGTACTTTTGGCTTTAATAAATATTGTGTGAAATATCTTGAAATACCAATTTTTAGACAGTGAAATAAAAAATGTCACTGTGAAAAAAATACAGCCCAGATTATAATTAAAGGGAATTTGTTACATCCTGTGGCAGGGCAGAGGAAAAGCCCTGCGCATAATTAAAGGGGGCAGGGCAAAGCCAGGAAACCCACAAAATAGAACCAGAGTCCTATTACATTATTCCTAGCTGAAGTATTCAGGCAAGTAGCCTGCTTTGAACACTCAAATTTTTTCACACATACACACAAACACACACACACACACATTCCCCCTATCTAGGTGGTGTGGTCTGAACCCTAACAATACACAATGCTGGAGGGGTGCAGTGCAGGTGTCACAACAGCGGCAACGTCACGTCGGCACTGCAACCAAGAGAAAGCCTGGCAGAGTCATCTGAGGGTTTTGGTAACCCCAAAATGCCTGGCGCCTGGATAATACTGGAAATCACTTCTCACTCATCTATATGTTACTCTACATTAGCCAAACTGGATACCATATATTGGCCGGCATCAATACCATCATCTGAGTCTCTGGTACAACACAGCAGGTCTAGGTTTGCTGACTTTGCAATGGCCATCTGAGACTCTTTTTATATTGGTATCATTGCTGCCAGCCCTCCATTCTTAGCTTTCCTCTTGACCAATTAAAACTCTGTGATCTACTGAATGTCTTCTGACAGATATGTCATGCTAGACCACGATATTGTGGTGCTGTTCCTTTTTGTCATCCTTCCGTTGCTGATATCTAGATCTTTTTCATTAATTCAGCTGTAAAGACAAAACAGCCACCTTGAGATGGTATAAAAAGTGGCTGTTTGGAATGCATTACAAGGTATACAGTACCTGCTAGCTCTTTAAAATGCATTTGCCTCTCTTCTTGACTTATCTGTTGTATATGTGTAGCACTGTACACCAGGAAGGTGGATTTCAAACAGTGTTTTGCTTGTGCTGTAATGGGTGTCCTTTGAATAAAAATTAACAAAAAAAAAAAGAAAAGTTACTCTGGGCAACAGTTAGGGAACCTGAGACTAATTAATAAAGCAATGAAGAGAAAGAAAATGAATTTTTAAAGGTTACCAAGAATATCTTCTACCGGTTTGATGCTGTGTAAATGAAGATGCAATCCATTTGTACGTGCACAGTGTTAGAAGTGTATGCTTTAACTACATAATGGAATGTGCACTAGCACTATCAGATACAGATAACCTCTGTAAATTCTTAGCTCTTCCTGTAATCCAAGGCTGTTAATAAGACCAAGCAAACAACAGCCAAACACATTATCAAAGTCAGGAATACTAATATCTTTGTGTCAAGAGAACTGTGAAAATTGGAGGTTTCTTAGAACATTATAAGCATTTTGATAATGCAGATTAAAAGCCATGTGTGTGCAGAAACTTCTTTGTGTTGAATTAACATTTCCTATAAAACATGGTCATTTGGCACTATGTGTTCAGTACAAAAATACATAAAAATAGTAATAGGATATTGTGTGAATGACTAATAATTATGTTTGATATAGGGCAAGTGGCAATATTAGGAGTTTGAGTGGCATACAACTAAAAATTACCTTAGACCAGCATTTTCCTTTCTCTGTTACACAGAAGTGTTTTCCAGTCAATGTATATCACTGGCTAAAGTGAGTGTTCTGTGAGATGTAAGCTCATTTGGTCAATAGATATGAATATTCATATTGAGGTAAGCCTTCACTACTGTACACCTCGCATTCTGTATCTAACCAAGATGGAAGCAAGCAGCAGAGCTCTGATATACTGATAACAAGTGAGCACGTTAAAAAGTGATAACAATAAGAAGACCTTATGCGCACCCAATGTTAAAACTGGTCAAGAGTGAATACAAATCATTTTTAAAACAGTTCAATGAATATTGCAAGAATACACAGAAAGCTGCAATGGTAATATGTTTTGTTGTAAACTAGGCTGATCAGCAACAAGTTAATGGAAGTTATTTTAACAGTATTTTGACACATCTCATACTGAAAAATAAAAACTTTAACTCTGGCAAATCATATTTGCATTAAAGCCCACTATTGCTTCCGCAGACAGCCTTGGATATTTTGCATTCACAAATCTATGGCTACAGCTATTCATTCTTGTAAATCAATATAGGTTCATTCACCAGGGCATTGTTAGTAGGACTGATCTCCAAGGTTTGTGACATTTTTCAATATTTGAGAATATAATAAAATGTTTCAAGAAACCCGTACAACTTAAATTGCATTTTATTCAACTCTGATAAATGTGTTCATTCTTATGTTTAATACAGCTACAAACCAAGGAAAGGAAAGTATTGAGGTAAAAAAAAAACTGTACCAACCCTGCGGGGCACACTAATATTGATGTCTTGTGCATCTGATATTCTGCAGGACTAGTGACAATTATTAAGGGGGAGTGTTGAAAATGAGTGTAATACGAAATGTAATTAAAGCATTCTGTTTAGGAGTTAATACCAGAACTACTCATCAAACCAGAGACCCAAACAGAAACTTTAAACAACTCCCATTGAGTTGAGGTGAATTGTATTCACACACCCAGTCATGGGAGTAACTCCAGTAACTCCAGTCCTCAGAGACCCCTTACAGGTTTTTGTTTCAACCATTGTTTTTATTTCCAGTGTGCATTGTACTCTAGTGCACATATAGCAATAATCTGTGAGCACTGTTTTTAAGTATGTGCACTGAAGAGCAATGTAAATTTAAAGAAATTGAAATAAAAACCTGGACTGTAAAGATCCCCAAGCACAGCTGAGAACTATATATTAGGGAGATGTACAGTGTTCCTTTGGGTCACTATCTGTTTAGCAAGTGAGTAGCAAGCCATATATAACAACAGGAAATGCCACTCTAAATATAATGGAGTCTATATTCCCTCATCAGCGCTGGGAAGTGACTCATTAATACCCTTTTTTTTTTTTTTTTTTTTTACTTTAGCATGTATTAACTAAAGCTTAACAAAACATGTATGACTGCCACTCTAATGACTAAATAATCACAAAAATAAAATGCAATTTAAATGAATTACTGAGTACCACTTCTATGATTTGTCTATTTTAAGTACTGCTAGAAAAGTGTTACAGAAACATTTAATATAACTGGTACGATAATGGTAAAAAAAACAGTACATTTTTTAACAATAAAAGAAAGAAGGCTACAGAGTGTCAAGAAAATGTAAAACTGAGATATTTAGACTCAGTTTTTTATATTTAACAGCCCATTTTGGGTGGTATCGTGATCCAGCATTAAATGTTTCAGAAGTATATCTATAGAAATGTGTAAGTACAACTGTGGTGACTGGTACAGTAGTTCACACATCTTCACCTCCTTCACAAGACAAAAAGGATATTAGTGCATAAAAACAAGTTTATCTTCAGCATCCGGCCTAAAATAACACAATTTCCAGTGTTTGTATTATATTAGAGTCCTTAAATACAAATGTACCTGTTAATCATCTTATAATGTAGCCTCTGGGGGGGTGAGTCTCACTCCACGGGCCAGGCCTGGCTTCGCCGCCCAGGTTCCTCGTAGGTCAGAGGGGTTCTTTCGCAGCTCGTGCACTTTAGCCTCAGCGAGGCTCTAATCTACATGCCTTTTTCTTATCCTACCCCTCTTCCCCTTTTCCTCCAGGTCCCGCCGGGATTTCCTCTATCTATGTCGTCCCCTACTCTTCACAACCACTCAAGCAGCTAGCGGACCTCCAAGCGCTAGGGGACCTGTCCCGTCTGTTCGACTTTGTCACTAACACTCTGTCGCCCAAGTCCCACAAGCACTCCATCCCCTTCTACCTTTGCAGGCACCCCGTGAAATGTACATATCCGTACATGTCAAAGTCCTTATCAACAAAGCACCAAGATACCTCTGCCTTTTTTCCCATTTAAATCTGAGCAATCTATACAGCACTAAAACACAGACGTTATACTTTGTACCACTGACTTATATTGTTTATACTTTATTTAAAGGAACTACACTTGGGTGTTGCGAAACACCTCCATGTAAAAAGAAGCAGCTTGACTGTGTAAAGTATTGTACCTACCATAAATATAAATGTTACAAGGGGGCTCCAGCTGCCCTCTGGATGAACTGTATGAATGTATTTTTACATGGTTACCAACAGTACAACACCAATACTGTGGGTGTCCTAAACCAACATTATTACGTCACTGACAGCAGACATGAACCGCATCAGCAGAACCAGTGTCAGAGGCTGCATACGCTGGAGACCTATTAAAGGATGGAATTAGAGAAAGAAAATAGAATACTGTTTGAAACAAAAGAGTAAGGCTACCCTTTCAATATGACAATACAATGATTTCAAATGCTGTGACTGATGACCAAGTGTGCAGCATTAAGATTATTTTTACAGTATTGAAAAACTGAAGAAAAACAATTACCTTTGGGTAGGTGCAGTGTTATATTGTTACAGAAATCGGTAAAACAGCATTCTCTTCTTAAAATATTACTGGAACTTGGGCAGAAGATTTGCCCTTTCATTTGATGAGGAGATACACAAGACTTCAAAACTTCTTCTTTTCCATTAAGCAGCATCACTGAGTTCCAACAGGCCCCCTCAGTTTCACAAATATGATTGGTACACACCAGGCATATGCACTTCAGACCTGGAAAACAGGACGAGAAATTAGACCTATTACCTGACAGCTTGTTTCCTCAAAATGTAAAAGATGAATTACCACGAATGACTGCTCTTGAAGAAACAAAAAAAAAAAAAAAAAAAAACATTAATTTCAAATGCATGTCCTTGAAGCACCATTCATTAAATAAATAGCACTTAGAGCTAAACATCTTGCATGTACTTTATTTGATATTTTGAGACTTTATTGTGGTTATAATATAATGAAGCCCCTTTATCCTCCAAACACCCTGTAGATAAAATATGAATATCTTTTGTTTTAGTTTGAATTACCAAATATGCTTTAGGTGATACACTGTGTAGACTTTAATAAGCAGAGAACAGGTGCAGGCTGGGTGATAGAGGCTGGGAGCAGTGCTACTGTTGTAGACAATGCAGAAACAGTACTGAAAGATTCAAGTCAGACTAAAGAATGAAAAGTCATATACAGTGTAAGACATTTGAGTTGAAGAGTTAATCCCAGCATCACTGGTGGGCTTCAAGTTTGTGGATCCCGACCTAAAGTGGCAGAAGTCCTTGTAGGAAGCTACTGGTACTTAAATTACATGCATGTAGGCCAACAATTTGTTAACGAGCCATTTTCAAAAAACGTCTGACAAATGATTGATTTCCTTTCTGTTCCAAGACCCCAGCATCTCTTTTTCACATATTCAGAAAACACGTATAAAGGAATTTGATCATTTTTCTTAACTACGATTTACAGACCTTGGTGTCTGCGTAAATCATGCTTAGTGTAGCACTGGGCCGCAATTCCAGAACCCATTGTTATAGGCCATTTGTTGCAGCAGCTTTGACAGATAACAATGCCCAACCCTACAGAATCAGAAGGCAGAGATCACTCCGGTAGAAATGGACAACAGACACAAACGTTCCAAAGGAGTGTTGTGGAGCTATCCTGCATGGAGTGTTAACAGTATAACAGTATTAGAGACACTGTGAATGGACTGCAGCACAGAAAACAAGCAACCATACATTCATTTAGGTGAAGTGTGTTACTCATCTGTGAAAGTTTGTTTAGCCTACTTTTAAAATATATACCAGGACAAAAGTATAACTGATAAACATGCCCAACTTAGACTGTATATTTTATATAATTTATATTTCATATGTAAATTTTACAAATACAACATTGCATAATAATCAGCTCATGTAACTAAAAAATAGTCATTTATTTTAGAAATATGTCATATATACATGTTGATACTGTTGCAAAATAATAATACAGTAAATTGACCAGTATTGTGTGCAAAACCAAAGGCTAAATTATCATAATAATAATTCAAAGGCTAAATTATCGTTGCTCTGTGACTTATTAACGTACCTTTAAAATAAACAATGAATAATACAATGCTGATAAGACAACATTAGATTTTGTACACTTAACCATTTCAAAATGAACGATGCTTTATTTTTACACTTGGGCCCCACACCTTGAAGCCGCCATTTCGTCTCTGTTCACTGCAATTTCACTGACACTTGGCGTTTCAAACATTATTTCGCCGGTTCTACAAGTCATAGAGTGATCGTCAGTGGCTCATTTGAACGGTAATAACTTGAAGTAATTAACTGTCATTTATGTATTTATTGAAACTGATCTAGAAAACAAGTGGTAACCAATGTGGGAACAATATAAAGATCTCAGAGCAACTGCCCACTTCACTTGATTCTCTGTTGTGCGTTAAATCAGTGCAGATAAGCAGCAATCATCGTAATAATAATAATAATAATAATAATAATAATAATAAATTGTAATGTAAAAAACGTAAAAATGTTTTTAGTTTAGAATAATGAGAAATAACAAGGTATATAAACATCCTTTCAAAACACATTTACATAAATACAATACTTTTCTGGAAACAAGTACCGCACAGAAGCATGACCAAGAAAAAACCTCTTACGTGGGCAGACTTTTAAACCTGTTCTATTACGTTTGGGTACCCTAAATGCATGTAGACACAAATGTGACTGTGGTGAAAAATCATGTTTATCAGCTTCTATCCGCTACTACAACGAAGTTGAGGGCAGTTCATACATGAGTTGCCAGTTAAATCTATGTTTACCACATTTATTTTAACTCGAAATGATGCATTTGTATACACTTTCTTTGCAGATTTTACATTTATGGGAAACCAAATGTGTTAATACAGTTTATTAATGCAGTAAAGCTTGCATTTACAACAGCCTTATAAGTGGTCACTTGCTCTTATAATCCAGTAAAACCTAGAATTGGTAGAATTTGTACTGTAGTTAGATACAGTAGCAATTATTGTACATGATGGTACTCCCACGTTAGGCTGACTAATAGACAAGCGTGTACTGGTAAACACAATTGTTTGCTATTTTATACAAAAAGGATATCGTCTGAGGTTTGTGAATGGTCGAAAGGTAATCTTGAAACATGTCTACATGCCAGTTGTATTTACACCAAAACTGGAAATTCCAACTGTTTTTTTTAGCATATGGACGTTGCAGCTGGAAATCCTATAATCAATACATGACGGACATATGCAATTTGTCGTTTTCAATTTCAATTTGCCACTTTGACAAATGTTTACCATCTGATACCGTATAGGCTGCTACAGTATCTGAAGCTTCACTAGACACATAAAAAACAAACAAACAAAAAAACACCAGCAAACTTTCATTTTGAAATTGTAATAAAAAATAGTACCTGTGCTTAACTGAGTGACGTAGAGAAATATTAGCGCCGTCCCAACCTTAGAATACCGTTGAGGAGTCATGACAAGAGACTCTGTGCTTGATTCAGCGAAATACGGTAGAACAGTTCCACTCAAATTCATTTGCTTGAAACTGCAGGTCTGACAACCATCACACGCTGTATTGCTCAAGTCCTAATAACCGGTCACAAAACACAATACGCAATAAAAGAGCTACTCCGCCCCCATGACTGACTGGAACTAGAGAATTAATCTGCTTTCCCTGGTGTGAATATAGAGTCAGTGGCCGACTAAGAGAACAGGCAGTGTGAGTAGACTGAGTAATGTACCAATGGGCCAGTGTTTATATCAATATATTGCAAATAAATAAATAAATACTGTATTTCTTCATTTTTTTTTTTTTTAACAGTACCAGTTTCCACGATGAATGAAAAGTTGCATAAAACTATTGTTGCCCTTCTATGAATGCACCTACCGTACACTACATACTGCATACCTGGTCTTTAGAAGCTCTTTGCTTATTATTCTTCCTGGAGGAGGGTGAATAAGTTAAAGAAAAATCATACTCATCTCAAAATCATTTTAAAGTTGAATGCAGGCAGTTACAGACATAGTAGAACTGAATGAACAGGATGTGGAGTACTTAAGAAGTGGATTTCAGAAGTTTGCATACAGGCCAACTGGGAAAGTAAATCTTGTTAGTATGTTCCAGAGGACTGCTGCTCACTTAGCACTGCCTTCAGAGGTGAAGAGTGACTTCCAAACCAATCACGAAGACCCCTTCATCTGAGACAACAGCTCACAGACTCATTCATCAAACCAAATGGAAGTCACCCCTAGAAACCAATCTCTGGCCACCTCAGCCTCCTTTGGTCTCAGAAATGTCTCCTAAGCAACCAAGAAACACAACAGGCCTCCTCTCTTCTATACTCAACTGTAAGCACCACTAGGGCATTTATGGTTATGCTTGAAACCTTGTACACTCACACTGGCCTGGCTCCAGTAACAGCCATATCTCAATCTGATTATTTGTAATGATCCCTGGTGACTGAAGGGAATACCAGATGTTTTTCTATGTACTAGGGTAGCCCAGACATATGGTTGTGAAACAAGACAAATGCATATTGTAAAGGAATTCAAAAGGGAATGCTGACATTTAAACTTATTTTTTGTAAACTTTTGGCCAAAGATACCACCCACTTATGAGGGCCCAGTTTATTTTCCTCACAGGCCATCATATGCACGCTTAAGGTGAGTTCCTGTGACATGCCTTTCTGTTCATTGTCTTTTGATCCGATTCTGTTCATGCCAACATGGCTGAGTTTGTACAGAGAAGTTAAAAGCGCAAGTGTGTGAGTTTTGCTTTACATAGTGTGAGTTTTCAGCATAAAGAAAGTATTATTTATACAGAAATCATACTGAGCTCATAGAGACCTAAACTGTGAGAATATGCATGGTTATGATGGAAACAGGGCCACTTTTAATTTGTAGGTAATTAAGAACTAATTTAAGCATGGCATGCTGACCATAGAACACATTATTCTGGTCTTAACCAATCAGTTATGAATAGGTAAAAATGTTGATGTCGCATGAACTGATTATTATTTTAATTTTTTATTGATTATAGCTCCCTATTACTCTAACTAATAACACAAAATGTGCTGTTATCATGAAAGCAATAAGCAATCTGTTAACTTAATCCACACAATGCACATCAGGCTCATTTAGAGTTTTAATATGTGTGACAGGGCAGAGGCCCTGCACATTAAAATGTGTGTTTTTGTGGCTGGCAATCATCTTGGCTCAGGAGTGGGGGAACAGCATGGAGCCAAGTTGGGCACAGCCACGTGGTAATTAAGTTAAATTGGTTTGGTGTGGTGTCTTTCTGGGGAGGTTAATTATCCTATTGATTAGCCCGATAATGCTAGGCTTGCACTTCCTGGCTGGCTGATCAATTGGTCAATTGTCCACCTGAAGAAGACACCACACCATTTAAAAAGGGGACAAAGAAATGGTTGTTAGTAGAGTTAGTTCAGCAAAGGCATTGGCAAGCCAGAACAGTAGTGAGAGCGCTGGTGTAGAGAGGAGACAGGGAGCAGCAGGCTGTGCTCCCGGTTTATGCAGTGTGACAGACGTGGCGTGGATGTTGTTTTTGAAGTGTTTTGTTTAAATTATTTGTTTGTTTGTTCCTGTTGTTAAATAAAAGCACTGAACTGCAGCTTTCACGGTCTGGGTTTGCTATTTCTGCCGCTGACCAGCCTTGACCTTGACGCTACTACGCCACATGTGCTTGGTTATGCTTCATTCCTCCTTTGCCATGACTTACTGCATATATCAAATACAAAATTAGCATCCCCAAGGTAAGCTGTTACTCCTTTTTGTAGTAATCTTGGCTGGTATTGAATTTTCATCTCCACAGCCCAGATGAACAGATAATTTTTTTTACTTTCTACTCGCACACTCCATGGCCAGAACACAAACATAGCTTTGTCCTGGCGTTACTATCAGCAGCCATGAGAACCAGGGCTCAGTATGCTGAAATTATGCTTTCAGTCTGTTGGATACAATTTTTGAGTACAGTTAGGTCCCTGTCATATCTATGACTGCAGGTACCAAAATACATTATTCATGTCAGAATACCTCTTTTTATCTCTTCAAAGCAGCATACAGTTGGGCCCACTTACCCTTCCCATTTGAGCCTGTGCAGTTTTGTATTGTACTCATAACTGCAAGTTGAAATTGTAAGTGAGAAAACAGTCTTATAAATGTAATAGAGCGTCTGGGTAGTTTGAACTGAATGCGCATGAACTGTCTGCATATAACAGGTTGGTAGCATTCAATCTCACAGTTCAATTACTGCCTGGACAGAAAAAAAGGACAAAATTAAACTTGGTTGCTTTATAAACTTACCACAAAAAAAAAAAAAGCTCCTAGCCACTAGGCCGTATGTAGACATCTTTTTCAGTAGTTCACTATTTTCTTTTTTAAAGGGCTTTCAACAATATAAAAGATGAAATCAACACGCCTGGTCCTGTTGCAAATCTATTAAGGAGGCTCTTAAACGCCAGTCTTTAGACTTATACTCCTGAGCGTTATAATCCTGGTTTTAATTTAAACATGAACATTTGTTTTGTTTATACTGGTACATATAAGATCTGTAATGAGTTTTAGAAAGAAACAGAACAACAACAAAAAAAAAACTTTGCAGAATTTATTGTGAAAAGCCATCAGCATATCTGTAAATATGATCTGCTGGTTGTTGCAAGAAGCTGACTGTAACTATAGTGACTAGTGCCTAAAACAGGTGGAGCTCAGTGCATATTTACTGTGTTAGACATTGTTGTGATTTATAATCACTCTTGGCTGTACAACCTGTAAAAGCGGAGTAACAGATTTATTGAGGCAGGTGATGCCTCCTACCCTTGTCTTTGACACAAACATGTCAAATGCTGGATCTATTTATCTGCCCTGATTCAGTCTACAATGCAATTGGTTGGCACATTAACCCCACCCTGTCATGTACATTGTCTGTGGATCATTAATTAAACACATACAGACACCTGCAAACAGTGATCCTTTTGCAGTGATCATGGTGTCTGGCCCGCTGCAGACTTGTTTCACAATGTTTTGTGGACAAGTACATTTTCACCATGCGTGAAACCAAAAGGACAGTTTCAATATTAGCAACACTCTTCCCTGGTATTTTGGGTGTAAATCACCAATCGTTAAACCACGTTGTGACTCTACCAGGCCCGTCTTCCACATGCCCCATCTCAGGGTCTACAGCAGATCAGCCACACCAAGAATTTCAAAGTCTGGGTTACTACAGCAACTACATACAGTTTTTAATACTGGTAAACACTTCATTTCTGTCAAAAGCAATTTCCTCCTTGTTACAGAACATGCTGTTCATGCCACAAAAAAAAAAAAAAGAAAATCAGTAATGACTTAATGCAACATGTGGAACACGAACTACGAAGCATGATCTGTGCGGGTTTCTGTGACCTAAAAAAACAAAACAAAAAACATAACCTTGTTATTTTGGTCAGCCTATTGAAACTTATCTTCAAGCTTTCATGCATTTACTGTAGCTTTCAAAATATGTTCCTTTTAAGAAAATGTATGAATAAAATCTAAATGAGCGCAGAACAGGCTTTAATGAAGTCGTTTGTATCTAGATAGTACTGCCATAGTCCTACAAGTACTTGTCTAAATCAATAATCTTCAACAGTTTCAATGCCAGAAGCCTCATTTATAAAGTATGCAAATTAAAGTAATTCAACTGCACCATAGTTCTTGGTGAATGTTTTCTATATTAATATGAAATTGTGCAAAACATGTTTTAAAATAATGCTAGAATATTACAAAAGCATGCCTGTTTGTGAATATTTTATTTAAAAAACATTTTAACGTAAAGCTTAAAAAGGATGTACCAAAAACATAACATGAAAGCATTCACGCATTTGTTTGGACAGAGTTAGTTCAGCGAAGGCATTGATAAAGCCGGAACAGTAGTGAGAGCGCTGGTGTAGATAGAAGACTGGGAGCAGCAGGCTGTGCTCCCAGTTTATACAGTAAACTAACTAACGTTATCATTCGCTGTCATGTAAAAATTAAACTGATATGTTTTTATACAATAGTCCTGCATTTTCCCACCTCTCAAGCTGCATGAAGAAGCTGGTCGCATCTGTACATGACATCACAACGTCTTGGGATCTCTGTTTTACTCTGGCTCTGCAGTATAACCCATTACACTGTATTGCTAATGCTTTACATAGTAAAATGCAGGCATATTTTTGCCATGATTCTAGAAGTTGGGACAGCCTAGTCTAAATATAGAGAGGGCTTCATATAAATGTCATTTGTGTTTTTTTTTTTTTTTTTGTGAAATCCTTTTCATTGTTTTAGTGTGCTTTAAATCAGTTTTGGTTATATAATTTGTAACTTAGTAGATTGCTAATAAAATTAAACAAATGTCATGTTTAACATTAACATGATGTTATGAGATCCGAGACACAAATCACAAACAACCCTTTCATATAGTCGGTTGCAAACATTTGATTTAATTTATACAAATGGACTACTAAATATCAAATGTTGAGTAAAACAAAACAAATTTTAAAATGTTTAATTTTACAATGAAAGTATTTTAAAGATTAAGACAAAGCATCTCCACAGCCTTGACAACCTTGAACCTTATTTTAATAGATTGTTTTCACATGTATAAATTATGAATTGAGTGTTTATTTACTCTTAGCATCTGAACTCAATAAAGCTTATAAAACATAAAAAAAAAAATTCAAAAAAACATTAGATACATAATGCATGGACTGTAATGTGATATACAAAATAGATTACATTAAAGACTGCATACGTCATTTTTTGTATTATGAAGCAAGAAAGACACAAAAAGTAGCTTAAACTGCTGCACCATTTTACAACTAATTAGTGCATTAGCAATAAATATGTTTTATAAAGAATACCAAGAAAACCTACTTTCCAACAATAATGTAAACACCAGTGCAAGAAATGATGCTAAAATAAAATAACTAATTATTGTTTTTTTTTTTCTTTTCAGTCTCTCAGTTCTAAGATAGGGTGTTAGTGGGATAAACAACCAATCGATTTTTGGCAAGTAATTTTCTTTTACAATGCATCAGTAACAGTGCAAGTAAGGAATGCAAAGACTGCTAGTGCAATAAAGTAGAGAAGCACTGACCATATTGCTCATTGAAACAGCAGTCCAGTTATTAGTTTTACCGAAGTAGTGTCTAAGACAACCAAACGCCATTATTCAATGCCCAGGTGACAGTTTCTTCCTTGAAGAATGTGAATTATACAAGTTCCTATGGAATGCAAACTGACAGTAGCCAGCAAATTATCACCAAATCTTTACAGCCTTTTTAAATGCCCACGAAGCCATCTTTGGATGCCAAACTTTTCTCCCATCAGGTTGTTAAAATAAATAAATCTGTGCCGCTATAGAGCACTGTGCCGGGACCGAACCCACGTCTTGTTTCCAAGCAAAACACTTGTGTGCTTCATGAAGCCCTTACACTGCCACTTGGTGCTAGAGTTCAGCAATCAGCTTTGATTTTATCCAAGGAGTTGTCAATTTTTGTCAGTGTCTTTTTGATGCGCAGTGCAGTTAACCTTGCAGAGGGATTCTGGTACCAACATTCCTTCATAAGCTTGGCAACAGATGTTAAAGTCTGAAAATAAGAAAAATGAATACAAAAAATATTTTAACATAATGAAAGAGGGTACATTTTGTCTACAGGTAATTCAGAAATTGATGAGCCAAGGTAGGCATGCAATAAAAGGCAGACAGAAATCCAGATAATTAAGCCCAGTAGGAACCCAAGCACTGCTTTTCACACCATTTAATGATTTCTATTTTCAAACCTCTTCTGCGCAAGAACATCATGTTTACTGCTTTTAACTTCAAAGAAGCTTGCACTGATGTCAGACCTTTACTGTCAGTTAGACTCACCAATTCACTAAGTGCACCCACTTTAATCTTTCTTTATTTATTTTCCCCTTTATTTATTCCCCCCCCCCCCCCCCCTCTTTCCCTCCCCCCCCCCCCCCCCCCCCCCCCCCCCCCCCCCCCCCCCCCTCCCCCCCATGGGATGCAATTTGTATAACAAGAAAAAAGCGGCAAACATTAGCGTCACATAATGAACATAGTTTTAAAAAGGGAACATCATTTCCTTCACTCATTTTTTCAATTTAAACACAATTACTCACCGGATCTGAAAACCACCTATTAGGAATGTTTGGCCTTTGCTGGTCAATGCAAACAACCTTTTTCATATCTTCAAAACTGGGGTCGTTGGGGACAACATCATGAAAGGGTGGCTTGTAGTCTTCTACAATACCTATGCAAGAGGAAGAGAAAGTATTGTGCAATCAGATAAATTGCTGTGTAAATCATATTTTGAGAGAAACACTTAGGGTGCACTTTTAAAACATTTCTAATCATTGTAACTTATCAAAACAAGATCTCAGTAAACTAAAATTCATTCTCCACACCACAACACTTAAAATCAAATACAGGTTATACTGTATAGTGGCACTATTGATCAACAGGACTGTAAGAATTGCTTGGGGAAATGTCTATGATCTCAGTGTAAGAGACAGGTAAAAACTGTGGTACAGATAAAGCAAGAGACATTGAAAGACAACACTGGCAGAAACGTCTGTCCAGAAGACTAACCCCAGGATTACATTTTAATAATGTACATGCTATCCTTATACCGACTTTAAAATGTAGTAAATATCATAAATATACATACATGGAATTATTTAAGGCTTGCACTGCACAAAATGCCAAAAGAACAGCTGCACCATAAAATTGTATCGTACGGTAGGTTACTTTAGTTTTACTCAGATTTTAGAAATTGGTGTTGAAGTTATGTATGAAATGTTAGCCTAGACAAAATCACACAGAACATTTAATCTAGGCAATAATTATGTGCCACTGTGCAAGATAAACTCTATTAATTAGAATTGTTTTCTTGGATAGATTTGATTTTCCTTTAAGAATTTGGGAGCTGTAATTGTATTCACACAATGCTACAGGATTAAAGGGTAAAGTATCTGCACAGAATATGGCTGCTTGCCTAGCACCGACTATTAATATCCATAAATCTATTCAATCCTGAATGAAGAAATCAGTATCAATTTCAGATTACAGGCAGTACAGTCGGCGCCACTTAATCAGGATTGCTGCTTAAATGGGATACAACTCTGGGAGATGGTTCTTCCCAATGCAGTTTATGTAATTTAATTGGGTATTCACTACATTTAATTGGGATACAGTATTTTCAAATGATGAACCAGGGTTCATACACTTTTTCAACATCAAATTCCATACTTTTTCCAGACTTCCATTTGTTTTTCCCAGACTTGTGTTTTAGTTAGTTTCTACTACTTTTTCGACAGTTATCCACATAGGCGGGCAGCCGCAGTGCACTATAACTTTTAAAAAACCAGGAGCAACTTCTGCTCTGGATCACAAAGTATTTGTCAGAATCTGGAGGTGCACATCTAGCAAGAGACAATGCAGGTATGCAAAAGAGAAGTAAGATACAATCTAAGAAATGTCCAACATTTGAGAACTACGTTGCATTATTTACAAAAACAATATACAAAGTTGTATACTGCAAGTACACTTGTGTCAAAATAGGATAGTATAATGTACCAATAGTATATTAAAACCAGACCATTTTGGCACAAGTATATTTGCAGTATGTTACTTTTTTGTAAGGGATGACATTGGATTCTGATCCAAACTTCTTTATACCCTCTATTAAATTTTGCACACTATAGGAGGTTAAAAATAACAAAAAATAAACAAATGTGCACACATTATATATTAAAAAGTGCAAGTGGTGTCTATTAAACATACAAGTAAAATACTTAGAGCACACCCTCGCTATAACAATGCTGTTTGGGTCCAAAGCCTTTTATTCGCTACAGTAAAGGGACAATCCAAAACGAACTATATAAGCTGCTGGAGTAAGTTAAGGAGATCACCTTGGATAACGATATTAGCTAAATTATTAATAACCTTAGTACTGTTTTTAGATCTTGATTTTCTTTATTACAGTATCTGTCACTACTACCACTAATAATAAATAATAATAATATCAATGATCTTGTGAATAAAAAAGTAGAATTATAAGTACAGTACCTATTTGTGGCACGCTGCATTCAGTATTCTGGCTATATCCTATTTGTCGAAGAACATGGTACAACCCCCCGCCCAAAATAAAAGCGCATCAAAGTTTCAGTTTTGTTTCAATTGCAGATGTTCATTTAAATCTCGGTTCCTTATTTAATGCTGTACGAGCTATTGTCAGCAGCAGTTTGATATAATTATATATATATATATATTTTTTTTTTAATCAGTATTTAAAATCGTATAATGAAGGCCATATAACAAGGATGTAAATAGTACATCTACACTCAGCTGACAATTTGGACCTGAAACTGTTGCTGCACTCGGTACTGTAAGTTACAAGCAAGCACCATACATGTAAAATAAAATTACCGGTACATTTTACTAATCACATTAAAGAAATGAAAAAAGCGACGTCAACATGCTATGTTTATACACACCATAGGTGCTATAGAAAATGTTGAATTTATTTATTTATTTTAAATTTGAGCGAGTGTTGATAATTATCATATCTCTCTCTCTCTCTCTCTCTCTCCTCTCTCTCTCTCTCTCTCTCTCTCTCTCTCTCTCTATATATATATATATATATATATATATATAATATTAAATAGGGACAAAAAGGTTGGGTTGGGAAATGGTCAGCAGTGTACAGTAGCTTGTAATTCCAGTCTAACTTGGTTTCAAAAATCAGCCTTCAATATAAATGTATATACTTTGGCTGTCGTAGTGACCATTTTGCCCTTCGTTTCACTGGCGCAGACAGAGTCATGTGACATATACCAGTGTGCTCACTTTGAGTTGTCATGGATGTTACACGGGGCAATCCTTGTGGGATTTGGTCACAAGCAATATAGTTAAAATTGCTACTAGTAAAATTGCCTAGACAGTTGCCGCTAGAGCGGCTGACCCGCTTTCGAGATCAATTATTATTAATAAAAAATAATAATTAAAAACAGAATTATTTTCATTATCCAGTAAAATTCCAGACTTTCAAAGACTTTCATAATGGAGACAAGGTTTTTTAAGCACTTTCAAGACCAGGAAATAAGTTTGCCATTTTTCCATACTTTCTCCAAGCTTCCAGACTAGCGTATGAACCATGTGAATGTAGATTGCTTTTCAGAGCCAGGCGGGCTGCGTAGCACAGTGCAGCGAGTACATGCATACACAGTGACTTGTGTAAATTGTATAAATCGTGTCGAACTCCAGAAGGAGGAGTCTCCTAGGGTTTCTAAGGCTGGTGTTGCAAAGAAAGTTACGAGTGTCAGCATCACAGATGCGATTTAATTTTGTTTAGGAATAAAAAAAAATATATATATATTGTTTCTCATTTTAAAATTATGTATTTAATCATAATGTGATGTGACTTCATTCCTTTTCTTTTCATTAAGAATTAAAAAAAAGTGCGACTAAGGTCGCCTCGACTGCCTCTCGTTTAACTGGGACAGCTGCTTACTCAGGATATTTTTCCTTCTCCCGAGGTGTCCTGATAAAGCGATGTTGACTGTACAAACATAGTAAATGCCACATGCTTCCAGGAATTCAGGTAAGCACATTAGGGTTTTGTAAGCATGTTCCCGTTCCTATATGGCTGTATATACTGTTATTTGCATTCAAACCCCCCCCCCCCCACACTAAACTGATAACCCTAACCCTAAAAGATTTTTTATAGTTTAAGAACATTTCAGTTATATCGTTATGCCAATAAATAGTGCACTTAATATTTATAGAACATTGTGACATATCCGGTAAAACTCTTCATTGAGAAACCTTGTAAATTCAATGCCAAAACAGTCTGATTGAAAGTCTTTAATGTTGAAATTAGTTTTGCTTCACATTCTTAAATAACTGATTTCAACAGTGAAGACACTGAGAAAGACCTTTCGTCGAAACATTTGACATTTCATTTATAAAGTTTACTTCAGTATTTACCGTTTGCAATCTTAAAAGTCTAAACTATACTCACCATTGCTAACCGTCCTCCTGGCAACCTCCCACAGAACAAGTCCAAATGCCCAGATGTCGACTCTCTTATAAGACTCAAAGCAGTCAACCTGGATGGTTTCATCTAGAACCTCTGGTGCCATATACCTCTTAGTCCCCACCTTGGGGTTATTTCCCACATCTAACTCATCAGTATCTTGGAAATGCATCACAGCAAGACCTGAAATGAAAAAAATATATATATAAAAAAAAGGATTAATGATTATAAATAAAGATTTTCATTTAACATCCATTTAAGGTATGTCAATACCATCGAATACACTGGTGATATAAATTATTTGGTGAGTACCCTGGAACCTTGTCTGTATAGTCTTATCATTATTTTTTCTAAATATATATATATATATACACACACACACACACACACACACACACACACACACACACACATATATATATACACATATACATATACATACATATATATATATATATATATATATATATATATACACAACACATATATAAATATATACATACATATATATATATATATATACACACACTATATATATATATATATACACACACACACACATATTATATATACTATATATCTATATAACTAGATATTCTATATACAAAAAAAAAAAACCTCCCTCTTAATGTGGGTGGGTCATCTGCTTAGACTGTTGAAATATCTTTGAAATTTTAAAAGGGTGATGGTGATTTAATAAACATTAAACACAAATTGAACAACCCACAGGTATAATGTAAGGGTAATGGTACATTGGATAAAATTATTTGTAAACATGAAGCAAAATGGATAAGTGGGAAAATGTGCAGTGTTTGTACAGTGGGAGAATTTACATGAAGTACGTATCAATAATGGTTTGTTTAATAAGGGGAAATAGACATTTAAAGCATTAAAATAAAAAGTCTGTATTTAAAATGGTTTATGTGATATGAGCTGTTCCAGACACCTAAGCTCTCCTTACAGGACGATTACTATTCAATTGCAATAAATGTCAGGCTAAATAGATTTCCTTTACTAGAAAAGATAGCGCACAAAGAATAAAACACACAACTAAGTCAGCTTTCTAAATCACAAGGTCTTTATGATTAACATAATGACATGGTACTCTGCTTTTAAATCCCACTATTAAAACACACACACAACCCTGAATGGGGGTTCACATGTCTAACTCTGAAGAGGATCACATTTTGTTGAAGGTTGGACATTCTTGATCTGCTCTGGCATTTGAATGTTTACCACCCCCCATTTTGGGTAACCGTAAGGAACTGTCTTTAAAAGGGTAAAAAAAGTCACAACGAACTAAAATACTCAGATCTATCACAATGGGCTGTAAATATCAAATGCCTCTTTTTGAGGATGTTCACCTGAATGGTTTCTTCGGCTGTCAGGTCTCGATTCTACGCTGACTCTAGCCAGCAGAGCAGTTAATAGATAATCAAACTCTCCAGCGGCAGTATGATTGACGCTCAATGAGAAATACTAGAGTGAAAAGATTGTGCCAAAATGAAAAAACTAAATAAATATAATGTATTTTTATTTATTTGTTTAAAATTGACACAAATGATCCTCCATAATTTACTGCCCTCTAGTGAATAAACATATTACATGTCCAGAGATATCAAAATAATGATCAACGTATTTTATTTATTTAAAAACTTAGGTTTTTAAGAGGTAAACCTGGCTCTCAACTTTTTGCAATTGCAGTACCAGTCCGATAAACAGAACAGAGAGGGAAGTATTACCAAGTATTGCTTTGCCCATTTTTTGCTTCTCAATATTATCATTACAGAAGATGGAACAGAAACTTCTCACCTAGGTCAGCTATACAGCACTGCCCAGTCTTGTTAACCAGGATGTTTTTGCTTTTTAAGTCCCGGTGTGAAATGGCAGGCTTTCCTTGGGTTCCAAAGATCTCTACATGCAGATGTGCCAAACCACTGGATATGGACAGGGCTATGCGCAGACAGCCCACCGTGTCCAGAGTGGTCAGCTGCAGGTAATCATACAGGGAGCCCATTTCATGGTAGTGTGTTATGAGCCACAGCTGTGTACTGGAGTTTCTTGAAGTCATATCCGAAGCAATAAAACCTGGAAATCAGATGTAAACAGAAGTTTAGTAAATTCTGTCGAACGAGCCACTGCCACAGTATCATAAATACTAAACAGAATTGCAGATACATTATGAGCAGCCCATGCAAAAGAAGTGGAATAAAATTCTATTTGGGCTATGTATGTATAGCTCTGGATAATTTAATATGCATTTTATAGGAAACTTGTACGTGATTCAAAAGGATATTTTTTCAAGGATCTGGATCTGTATATTTTGGTAAAATTACTTCTGTTAGAATTTGTTCCCAAATAAAGTATTAATACATTTGTTGCATGCTAAAACTGATTAAAATTAGACATCAGAAGATATAGCATACTAGCTAGTGATTGGGCTACTCGGGAAGAACAATTCCATGAAATACTGACAATTAGTAGGTTCAGTTTGTTTAGGCAGGGTTAAAACCTCACTGCTCTACAATGAACTGCCCAAACAGTGACAGAGACAGAATGATTCTTGGTGATAAATCTCCCTCCTGGCCTTTTAAATGGAACAGAATGGGGCTGAGCTACGGTACACTAAATCATCGACCCGAAAAGGAAACAATGTGGCAGTCGCGGATTGGAGGAGCGGCTGCAATCGTTAACAAAGGGGGCGTGATTGACGGTATATAAGGGGATGTAGCAAGTGATCTTGCTAACGTGAAGGAGAACCTGTAGTTACCGCGAGTGTTTTGTTTGTTTTGTCATGTCTAAAAATGCTTGTTTGTTGTTATTAGACAGCTAACACAATCCGGAGCTGTCACTACAGGCCGGCACGAAACCCGGAAAACACTGCACTCGAGTCACGATTAACTGTATATTGTTTATGTTTATTGTGGGTGATTAAATACCAGGACTACTATTATTTCGGGAATGAACCTGTGGATTAAACAGAGCACTACACCATGCTGTGTATTGCCTGTTATCATTTGTTGTTTGCTGTTGTCATCAGACTGTGGATTGCAAATCAATAAACCATCATTTCACCAGTACTTTGTTGTTTTTCCTTGTCTTGAGCACTGCACCACCCCTACATCTGTGCAGTGCAAACCACTCTGCCACCTTACCCAATATGTTTTCATGCCTCAGCAGCACAGTGTTGTAGATTTCAGTCTCTCGAAACCAGGACTTTTCATCTCTGGAGGAGAAAATCTTCACTGCCACACTTTCTCCTTGCCACTGTCCTCTCCATACTTCTCCATAGCGGCCTTTTCCTATAAATCAATAATAAATTAATTTTATATATATATAACAAACCTGTGTGAATAGAATACATCTGTTAAACTTCTCTGAATTTATCTGGCATGACACTTAGTTGTGTACATGCAGACTGAGTGTTGGAGCTTTTATTCAAGCGGTTTATTTTGATAATTGAGCAAGCTGTCTGGAGAGCTATTGGTCTTGCCTTACAGTTGGAACATCTTCCCAAAAGAACCTAGCCATTTTTGCATTGCAAACAGGAGGGTTCTTTGATTCCAAGAAACAACAGCTGGGGGGTCATTCCTTAAAATTGAATGAAATTTAAACAGTTTTTACAGTACTATAAAATAATAATAAAAAGGACAATAAATTCAACTGGACATGACTGTAAATGTCATATTCAACAACCTGTTTTTTTGGTTGCTTAAGAGCTAGAAAATGTAGTAATTGTACAAGATAGTCTGGGGACTAATCACAGGCAAGGAGGAACAAATCACATGGGACTTACTCTTCTGTATCCTTGAACTCAAAAAAGCTATACAATAAAAAGACAAAAACCAAAAAAACCAAACGAAACAGGTCATCACTGGGGATTATAAACCGGAATCAAAACCATGTTTTGCTTGCTAACTAGTAAGCAGTTTACCGTATGTTTATCCTGGACCTGTGGAACAGTTTTTAATAAAATTAGCAAGCAAATATTCGTTGGGAAACATCTACTAATGTACAGAAAACAAAACGAACTTTGGCACACCCAGACTGTTTACACTCTGTTGAAACCTTCTCCCACCAGTCTCCTAGCACTGATCTGGAAAGCAGAGGGTGATTTATTATTTAAAAATGTGTTTTCTTACAGGCGGTGCGTTTCACAGAGTGCACTTACCACCCCAGAGAAAAGCCCTTTTACCCCCCTTTTGCTTCATACGAACCCAACTGACATTCAATAAGTAAATCAGATGACATCTGGGACATTTCATTTTATTGGACCTTCAGGGACGGAGATTTGAGGAATTGTGGGTCAGAGATTCTAGAATGTTGCAATATTTCCTTATAATATTTAGCCTGGCAGATATGAGTTTTTAATCCAATTTGTGCATGTTTTTGTAATCTCTCTCTCTCTCTCTCTCGATATATATATATATATATATATATATATATATATATATATATATATATATATATATATTATATATATATATATATATATGTGTATGTTTTTATTGTACTGTTATTTTTACATACTGCTTGGTTTTTTTTTGGTGTTAGTAGAAGAGTGAAACAAATCTCTTTAATCCCTATCCTATGCTGAAGTATAGGTTTCTTCAACAGAAACATAGTAGGAATACAGTGCTTATATCACAGTTGCTTGCTCATTCAAGTTGTTTTTTCATGCATTCCTAATAAACTAAACCACACATTCTGTAATCCTGATAAGTACTGTAGCAATATCCCCAGAATACTGACCCACACACTCATTTAGGGTAATCTGCCGAGCTACTGTCCTTTGAACCAGGAAAGGAAGACCAGATCCACTGCCTGATGTACAGGAATGGTCCAACAAATCCTATGTAAAGACAAAGAAAGAGAAATCAGTGGCACTAAATATAGAACACACGCATATCTTAATTTTAAATATGTGGTTGTCTGCCAAGATAAAGCATTTTATTATAAACCCATATTTCTAAACTATCAATTATTTTCCTTTCCAATGTACTGCATTGAAGTAAATAGTGAATTTTACAGCCTAATTATTCCTGCAAATGCTTCAGGAATCCACAAGAGGGTGCTGGTTATCTTCCGATTTAAAAACAGACTTCAAAACCTATAAAATATATTTTTTGTACAATTATCAAACTCCAAAGTTTTAGATAATCACAAACCCAAGCTTGCCTTAAGGCAAAACAGAGCCTGTTAAATTAAATCTGACCTAGAAATCATTGCTTCATTTCCCCGGTGAAAGTGTGCTTTGGTAAAATCTGAATACACTTTCTTTAGTAGTTTTATTACAGGGAATGCTACTAATACTGCCTTTAAAACCAGTGCCAAATTCTCTTCAGTTTTATGTGGTACAGACATACTGAAATACAGGATATAAATGGCAAGCACTTAGGATAATCTAGATTCCACTGACAGCTGTATCAAAACAATGTAGCAATGCAAACATTCTAGGAACCAACACTTCTGTTTTGTAAAAAAAAAAAAAAAAAAAAAAAAAAAAAAAAAAACACAAACGTGTGCAATATATAACTTATATACATTTAAAATTAGAATCTGTTTACAAAACTGGCTTCACTTACTGCCAAAGTGCTCTCCCCAACGTTTGAGGCTATCAATCCATCTATCGTCCCGTACTCTGCATCTTGTGCGTTTAGCCTCTCCATCTGATTGTGGTGGATTGATCTGAAGATCAGGACAGCAATCACAGACAGGACTATCAGTACTATGACAGGGGCCACAATAACGACGGCCAGCGTTGTCACACTGTAACGCAGAGCTTCGCCTTGTCGAGGTTTCCCTTTAAATAAATAAATAAATAAAGGGGTGAATTACAAAAGCAGTTGTGTGTATCTATAACTAAGACAGTTGACAAAATAGGTCATTTATAGTGGATGTCTGCCCAGTTTGTCAATTATATCAGTATATTTGGACAAAGAAATTAATTTTTTCCCCCCCACAGCCACTTTCACACTGGGTGCTCTACCTGGGTCGGAACCTACGAGGGTCAGGAGCAGGAGTCATGCGGGTCGGCTACGCGGTTTCACACTGCTTTTGATAAAGCAGGACTGACCTGGGTGGCAGACGCAAGCACACAGAGGGGGAATGTCAATGCCACGGGAGCAGCTTGTTTTACGGACGCTGCAATCCAAGCTTCTCTGGACTGAACCGTTGGCCCAAATGTTGATTAGAGCAAATGGTTCTTCAACCCTGCTGTAATCTGGCTCATGGTATGTCTCAAAAAAAAATTGTGTCTAAACAGAATAAACAAATATTTTTTGCGGAAGTGAAACTTTATGCAGGCGTGGCCGTTTGTTTTTTTCATCAGCTTACAAACGGCCGTTATGCATTTTGTTTCACTCAGGTACGCAGGATTGTGAACCGGTTAGCCAGAACCTGGGGTCGGGACCTGGGTACGAGTGCCAGTGTGAAAGGGTCTTTAGAGAGCTTTCCATCCTGTCCTTCAATGAACTCTCTGAGAACCTGGAAAATTGGTCACAGGGCTAATCCAATTCACAATAAAATCACTCCTGCCTCGTGAAGGAAGTTGTTCTTTTCAAAACAAATATCAAGATACATCACAAAACAAAAATAAAAAGCCTGGCCTGCATTTATTTTACCATTTGTAAATGCTCAAAGCGGGATGTGACTATTCTGATCTTCAGAAATGTCTCTTTACAAAAGAGAAGTGTCTGTGGAGTAGAAGCTATAAAGATTGACTCTGATGGGCAACAGCTGTTGATGAGGATGAGCCAAATCTGGGCCTCACATCAGAACAAGCTGCCACTAGATTAAAATGTGTTTGTCTTGAATATTCCCATCCCTACCCTAACCGCACAAATTCTTCTTCACATAAGGCACTATGGATCCTCTTGAAAAAGTTTCTTAATAAAAGGAAATACATTTAAAAAGCACAATTTCTTTTGGCGGAAGGTTATTTAAAAAAAAGTTGTCAATTTTTTGGTAACCGAGAGAATCAAGGAATAAAGTGATAGCTACAATCCAATTTAGCGAACCATAGCATGCATCTGTGCGCCAAGCATTTGGTCTTTATCCTGTGGAAACAAAGTCACATGAGCAAAAACAGTCAGGGTTTGCTGCTGCAGTGCAGACTTAAAAGACAGCGTACATACTGTTCTAATAAAACAAAAATATCAAAAGAAACGTTTCTTTCTTGTTTTAATTTGAGAAAACATTATTCATATCTAAACATGACATATATTGTGCTGTGCAATGTCATGCTACAATCTATTGAAGGTCTGGTGCTGTCAACATTGATCAAAAATCATTGTGATGAGGCAGGACATACAATATACACACTACAAATAACAGTGATCCATATTAAAAATAAAGTTATTTCCATTTAGCAGAAATGTCTTACCTTTTAGGGGCAGTTGTGCTGTGATGTTCAGGTTACACAAAGTCCCCTGACAGCACTCCACAGCCTGTTCTGTGGAGTGAGGGGTTTTGCAGGTCATCTTTCCCTGTTCGTAAACCTGAAAGCAGCCTTTCTGGTAAACCCAAGTGCCATCATTTATACTGAGTGAGGAAAAACACTGCTGGCCAAAGCAGCGATCCCTGCTCCCACAGGACATTCCCTCACAAACACACTCATAGGTTTTTGTGTTAACCTTCAATTCTTCTTCTGTGGAAAACAAAAAAAAAAAAGTTTAAGGAAACCTCAAACTATTCTTTAAATGACGTACACAAATTAAATCAGAGGAAGGCATATTCTCTGACAAGCATTAATCCTGTGGAGCATTCCTGGTCTTCAAAAATAATCTAAAAAATAAACTGGTTTAACTGGCCAAACTATTTTAATCCAATGTTGCACAAAGCCTCTAAAAAACAGAGGTTCTACTGTACCGTACAAATTCTTCTTTGGACTTGAAAGTAGTGCAGATTTCAAATTACTGAATGTACTTTTGTCAAAAGGCCTCATTGTCTTAACCTCCACCAAATTGGACCACAATCCAAATTGGAGACAACAGAGGATCTGGGAAATATCCAATTTCTTGTTAGAAACAAAAACCCGGATTTGCAGTTATGAACCACTGCTCTAAGGCACTGAAGAAAAACAAATAAAAAGTGGTCTGAACCTAAATGGAAGACTACATGCCAAATAAAAACTTGCCAACCAAAATTGGTATTTAAAAGAATGCGGGTACTAAAAAA
Source organism: Polyodon spathula (assembly GCF_017654505.1). NCBI lineage: Eukaryota > Metazoa > Chordata > Actinopteri > Acipenseriformes > Polyodontidae > Polyodon > Polyodon spathula. The sequence goes on along the minus strand of NC_054543.1, from coordinate 38,997,430 downwards.
GATGCTACAGTTTGAAAGAACTAAACAAATAAGGTGTGGCACGGAGGTTGTAAGACACAAAGTAAGCACTGGGGAGAGTGACTGATTACACAGGCTTCCATAGTTGTCACAGATTCGGTGAGAAAGCTTGAAAGTATGTGCTTATCATGAAGATGGCACTCAGTCAAACTCTGACGACTCCAAGTCCTGCTCGGGTCCGTTTTTACGACCCGTTTCTGAAAAACCTGACCTCAAAACCCACTGCAGCACAGTCTTCTTACCTGCGACCCGACCCACTTTAATAAGACCTGCAACTCGACCAAAACCCGCAAGTGTTTGTCCTGTACCAACTGACTCTCACATTCACATCTCTCTACCATTCTCCACAGACTGAGTTTAAATACAATAGGATATACAGTGTGGTAGCTTTCTCTAGTGGTCTATATACGTTTGAACTATCGCTACTTTACTATAAAACACGTTCCTTTCATGCCACCAGCTGAAAGGAAGCTACACCTGTGCTTTCGCAGAGATGTACCAGTTTTGTGGCTGTCATACACAAAAACATAAATGACAGGTTTTACAAGCAAAATGAATCCACTCACATGTTCATTACTTTCATTCGCTACGATTCCAAAAGAATTCCACACTTCTGTTTCACTTTCACATTTACCTTGCAAACTATTATCCACTACATGACATAAACCCTGTTCTATCTTTTGTTTCACCTCTTCCACAAACATTTTTAATATCACCAAGCACACACGACAAAATGATCTTGTGACGTACCAAGCAAGCGGCAAGCAGCAATACAAACACGAGAATACTGATTCTTAGTCAGCTTACTAATCATCTGCTTTAGTGCAGGAAATACCAGTACATTTACCGTCTAATAGTTATTTGGGTAAAGATTACAGACGAGTACGCTGAAATGAGAGAAAATGTTTTTGATGATTCCAATTCAGACCCGAGTAGACCAGCACCAGAACTGCAAACCACAAAAAATATGTCACATTCCGACCCGGTGCAAGACTCTACTCCAAGTCACTCCGATTCCTTCTAAAATGAATACGGCAGGGAAACAAAAGTGAGAAAACGACAGATAAAGTAGTACAGTAACACCATTCTTAATAGAGGAGAGTTCTAACAGAGGGGGCTCTTCAAATCCACAGAGTTTGGAGCAGAGTTTTTGGGATGGCAGTTTATATCATTAAGAATAGATGCAGTCCTGTTTTTTAAATATTGTTGAATTGTTATTATTATTAAAATAATGACACTCCACATATTCAGTTGAGGTCAAGTTACGTTTAACTTTAAAAGAAAGATGTTTCATTTAAATTATGGAGGGGAAGGATTATATTTATTTGTGAAAAAAAGAGCAAAACAGAAATTAACAGTACCATTATGGATCCCCCTGATGTACCCTATCACTAATCATCCCTGATGTGGCACGCAGAGGAAGAATTAAAAAAAAAAAAAAAAAAACACACTGGCTCAGTATGATAGGGGTTTTAATAGTGGAGATATAGACAGTACATGCTGCAGAAAGGCTCCCTCAGTTAACCAGTATTTGAAATACAATAGAAACAGCCTTCACCCACCACCCCCCACAGACTGCTTGAGATAAATGCAGACATAGTGATGTGTTCTGATTTATCCTGCTCTCCTTGTAAGTGATAGGCTGCCAAAGTGAAAGACACATCAACAACGACAACACTGCTCTGCTTTATGACTCAGAGTTAATGCCCCAGTATCACGAGTGACCCTTCCTTTGTACAAGGTGTGACCTTTGAGTCAAAGGTGCATGCGTCAGAAATGGAAGGCTCTTTTATAGAAACAGTTTAATTTATATGAAGTCTTCCCACTGACGATGGGAATGTCAATGTAAGGTGGGAGCCCAACTAACAAGATTTAAGTTTTTGCAGGTATCAGGCTTTTAAAGACTGTCACCTACACCTGTGAGCAGAAACTGACCCAAGACAGTCATAGCTACTGGAAGCAGGCTGATCTTCGGGAGACAAACTGAACATTTGTAAAATTGCAACAAATATTGTACTGACTAATGTATTTTAAAAGAATATAAAACCAGCATAAATAATATTGCAACAAATGATGAACATGTTACAAGGATTTGAACTAAGAAAACTGAACAAGTGTTAATGTTAGAAAAAAAAGCTTGTCCGTGTCCACTATCTTTAAATTAATAACGGCTATCACACACAGAAGCCTGTAACCTTAGCAGAAGCAGGCATCTGGGGGAACTAAACACAGAGGCTAGGTATTGAAAATTAACAAAAAGAAAAAGTAATCCTTTCTAGAAAGAACAAATGTTTAAAACTAAAAAAAAAAGCTACATTATACCTATTTGATTTTATTGCAACTAAGCACAGGGGTTTTAAGAAGTACTTTGATCTAATAAGGAACAGAATGAAATAAACTCTCTGAAGAGAAAAATATGTTTGAATTAAATAGAAACATCATATTTGAATTGAGTATTTTTGTCTGTTTGGGGCTTTAGTGTAATAAATAGTAATAACAGAAGTCTTAATAATGCTACTATATTTCTCAATATTAACAAACCTATAGTTTGATGAATTCACAGTCAAGTTTCTTGTTTAGAAAAGTAGTAAGCTTGACCTGAAAGTAGTCTTTAACCCTTTGCGGTCCATCTACTCAGCACCTGTCAGGCGCGTCAGGTCCAATTTATTTTCATATACGCTGTTTATTTTACACGCACTGTTTAAAAGTTGTTTTTTTCACAGTAAAACAGGTTTAAAAGGCACGGCACATATACAGGACACTCAGTACTGCATCTCCAGCCCCGCCCCACCCCTTGTTCACTGTAATTTTCACATACCTCTTTATTAGTCGTGCATACTGATAAATCATCTCCTGATCACTCGTTTTATCACCAAACTCCTCCATAATACGATCCAAGTCATTATTTTATTACTATAACATCTCAAAGTTCTGCGAATGTCTGTGCTATTTTTTTAGTGCTGGATGCGGAAGCAGCTGTCTTCTTTGTTTGTGTCCGTGTTATCTCTGGTGAAGGGGCTATGTGTATTGCTCAGATCCGCACCTTTTTTTTCGGCTTCTCTCAGCTTCTATCGGCCTCACTCAACCAAAGGTTTTCTTGGCTTTTTCCAAAAAAAAATAATAAAAAAAAAAAAAGGATGATGATGTCGGACCATCGGACCAGAAAAGGAAAATTGTAATGTCGGACCTGGTTCGACATAGGAACGCAAAGGTTTAAGTTAAACATAGGTATTCTACAATAATTCAAATAGAATACAAGTGTACATTTTTATTATAACAGAGGAAGTGTTATGTTTGAATATAAGACAATAAAGTGTAAACTGTACTTAATAACTTAGTACACAGTGGACCTACTGAAGGAAAATAACTCATTTTGTGACCGGTGCTGGGCATGGAAAGTGCTTTTTGACTACCAGCAAGTCTCACTTCGGCTGTCAGCAGTTTTGAATCCAAGGCCTTTCTATAATGAGCAAAATTAACTACCAAAATACTTTTTTGGTACCGGAATAAGGGCGTATATGGGGTAATGTCTGTTCTTTTCATTATATTATAGAAATGAATGAAAACTTTGCAACCAAAGCAAGCATTTTATTTAAAATTACCAGTTGTCTACAGAATCAGTTCTTATCAGAAAGATAGCGATTTTAATTGGGATGACGTTTGTGAGCCAAAAATAGAGGCTTTTGTATTACAAAAGAAAAAGCAACTGTTGGACAGAGTTACATTTAAAACTAAAAAGGCCAGTGTTGAAGTTTTACTGCAGTAATAAACAGATGTATTTATTTACAGGGAAACCTGAAGAGTTTAAAAGTGAAATAATTAAGTGTCTCAGGCACATATAATATATTATAACAGTATAATAGTATAATTCTGGAAGGGCATTAGACCTTCAAAAGATAATGCTTAGTCTTTGGCACCTCAAAACAGGAATCAGTGTTGGCTCTTAAAACGGGATTTGCCAACGTTGAATGATAATCAACGGAAGGTGCTTTAAGAGAGACAGGAGTCTGTATCTCATTATATTGTAAAAATATTGAGAGCTTAGTTATAAAAATTAGGATGTAAGCTTTTTTTATCTGAAAAGATACCGGGCCAAGGCATCTCTTGAATCTGACCAAAAATGACTTCATGAGGTGAATTTGGAAAAGCACTTACAGTAGAGATTCATTAGTTAAAAAAATTAATTAAAAAAATAGCGTGAAAAAGTAAACAGGGTGTCTGAAACCTGCTTGCAAAGGAGATTTTTTAGAAACAAAAAGAAGCCAGGCTTAGTCCAACCATGGTACAGTTAATATAAGACTATTCTATTTAACATGTTCATTTTAACCTGAACTTCAATGAAAATAACTGGACTGGCCACTGTATTCTTAGTGGTTTTATTCAAAGGCTTATAATAATACCATACAGTCTTTGTCCAATATTTTGTTAACACACATTTGCATATGAAGTTAAACTGGCCCACTGACAACACACTGAAAAGGTAACATAATATGCTGCCAAGAGGGACATGTTTTTTTTGACTCAGGTTAATATAATCAAATAGAGCTGGTGTTACATATTAAAACATATCTAACATAAATCCGCTACATATCGAGGCTTGTTGCTAGGGAGCTGACGTCACTGCCTTGTGACTTTTGCTGGTGCATTGCTGCCACAAGTGAACACCTTTTTTGCTAAAATAAAAACTGCTTCAGCAAGTACACATTTTATTTGCTTTATGTCATTGTGCAATACGTGTAAATATAATAACAGTATGATATTAATGCATTGTTTCGTATATAGTTGCTTGTGATATGCAGTACAAAATAAAACAAAAGTAATTTAAGTGCCTATATATATATATATATATATATATATATATATATATATATATATATATATATATATATATATATATAATGTGTGTGTGTGTGTGTGTGTGTGTGTGTGTGTGTGTGTGTAAGAGAGAGAGAGAGAGCGAGATAGACAGATACACACACACATATATACCTGTATTACAATTGCTAGCAAGGACCCTGTAAACTCCAGTTCACCTAACTTTCAGGGAAAGGAGGGGTGGAAGGTAGTGAACCATGAGGTCACATTCAATTTATTTTGAAAAGGGAGTCAACAGTATTTTTTAGATATATTATTCACACAAAGATAATTAAAGATAGATTAGATTTAATTGGGTCTTCTGACGTATTAAATGGGAAAAAAACTCTAAGAGCCAAGGTAAAATCTGAGTCAAGTACCACTCAACTTGATCTTACAAGTTGTGTGGTCCATGCTCTGAAGATCTCCGAAAAAGCTAGTTGCTGTTTGGTCATATTCAGAAGTCTGCCTTTAAAGACAGCTCTTGTTTTTGTGTTGTATTCTACAACTACACTTCCAGATAGTGGAAGGTAAGAACAATTTTGAATTTATATCATTTATATTGATGCATTGCTATAAGGTATAGGATTTACATTTTAGCTTTGGAGAGTGACATATTGCATATTTTAGGATTTAGCGGTGGGAGCTTAAGGGTTTTGCTAGGTATGTGATAACCATACCTGTATTACTGTGCTGAAGTATGACTGCTGTTAAACCTGCAAAGGCACTGGAATAACCCAGACTGCCTATTGCTTGGGATTTGCTGTGGTCTGCAACCACCCAATCAATTTTTAAGCATTTAATAAACAGAAGGAGCACTATTACTGCTCTGATTCGTTAAAACTTCAAATAAAATGAGTCTATGTGATTTTCTTCATTATTAAAAAGTTAGCTGGATACGTTGCAAGCCTGGTGCATGAACAATCTACTACAGGAGTCAAAAACATCTCTGTCCTCCTTAAACATCTCCCCTGAGTTTAAGAGTGTGCTCAGAGCAACACAAGAAGTGCGTGCGAAATCTGACACAGGTCTATGACACAATTCAATCAAACTTTTCAACACAATGTGCAAAAGCACACAACTAAAGCTCATGTTAATATTCGATTAGTTCTTCATTTAAAACACACAATCCTTGCTTGGTACTTTTCACAACTGATATAATTCCCACAGAACACAGAAAGTTAGGATAAACCATATCTTTCCTTACCTTCCATGCTGGAAGAGGGCAAGACCAACATCACCAAGACAGAGAGAATCATGACTCCATCTACCATCATAGAACTGCAAGACAAAACAAAAGTGTTTAATGGAGGAATATTTATTGCCTGTGGAGTTAAGTGGAGTAACCAGCTGTGCTCTAAAGCACAGTCCTTCCACAGGACTGTCAGTGTATGGCTGATCAAATTAGGGGTGCCATTTTTTTCAGGGCTGGCATGTCCCCATCACTTTAGCCTTCCCCACACTTTTTCAGGGTGGCCTGGATTCAGGTCCCTTGCTGGGTTCCAGTGTTTCTGGATAACCCTGCAACACAGGAAACACCTCATTGTGGTTTACTTTGGACTTTGTATCTATGCAAGAACTCAGCCACTTAATTTGTTTATTACTATCTTGTCCACACAAAGGGGAGTGGAGTGGAAGAACTTACTATTATTAAAAGGTATTGCATTTTAGTTTAATGAAGATAAATATTTAAAGCTACTATTTTTAAACTATGAAAACATTTTTAGGCACACCAACAGTTAAATGATCATTTAGCTTAATTATTATTCCTACTGCTTTTTGCCCTGCTTTGTACTGTGCATGGCGTTGCATAGTACTCAAAAATGTAGGTCTAAAATTCACATTTACTGTACCAGAGGGTCTTTCTGTTGCCATGGTAATAAGTAACTAGCTGAGTGGTTAGCAGCAGGGAGACCCCATTATCCTATTGGCTGGTACAGTGTCTGTGAGAGACACAGCCAGGGCAGACAGGAAGGGGAACAGACAGACTCAGGAGGAGGAGAAGCTCAGCATGATAAAGAGAAGAGGAACAGAGAAGGCTGCCAGAAAGAAAAAAAATAGAAAGAGTGGGGGAGGACAAATTGAGACAGAAGAGCAGAACCAACACCAATATAGGCCCTTGAGATTTTTAATTTATTTTCAATTTGCAAAGGCAGGCATTCTTACAAAAAGGTCTGCAGTTATCAAGCAAGAAAGGCTTCTGGGTCAGGTACAAATGTTTATCCATGTAGCACTAAATTAGACAAATACTCCAATGCTCAATGTCCTCAGAGTCAGCAGATTTGCACTTTAAACATTTCTGTCATAGATTATTTATTATTACATGATCCAGTTATTTTTTAATCAGGTTATAATCTGGGTTGAGTACATGGGCAGAAAAAAAATGCTTTCAGGTATAGCTTCTTTGCAGTTCGGCCATTTTGACAACGCTGTAATTCAGGAGTTATTTAAAAAAAAAAAAAAAAATTGAGGGAGCAAAAATGGTAAGTATTCATGAAATCTGTCCTGACTTACTATAGAAACCAAAAGCAGTCTAGAACAGTTTCATGATAATCAAGCTTTATATATAGCGAAAGCTGAATATTACAGCCATGTGTGCAAATTTGGAGCTAGCAGTCTAGCGCCATGGTACTTCATATAGCACCAGCAATATTAAATTCTGGAGCCTGTACACTTTAATAAATGTATCTATATCTATATATTCTTTAGAAACCCATAGATGATAGTTTCTCACTGGGTCTGGACTACTCACATGACCCACCCACACTCTTTCTCATACACAGGACAGAAAGCATGTGTGTGGGAGGAGGTGGAGTGTCTTGGAGTACTGGACAAGGGCTAAACTTTCAAAACAGTTTAGCACCAATTTTCAAGATGATTTGCACCTCTTATTACAGTACTTAGTATTCATGGTGCTTCTTTAAACAGGGGGTAGGTTTCTGTAAAGTAATGACTTGCCATGGGGCATGACATGTCTTGACTTATAAGCATGTGATAAACTCAGGTGACTCTGTCTGCCTTAAAACAAGGTTTGATTGGGGTAATACCTAAATATTTAGCTATAATAGCCTATGTACAATTCTAATTATGTACTCCAGTGACATGTAGGTTCAAATGTTTGGAGAGATCAATATGGTTGCTGGGGTAATAAAATAAAAAAAAAATAATCAATTCTAATGCTGTACAGTAGTTCAACGAATACCTGTCAAATAACACACTGAGTAATATATATATATATATATATATATATATATATATATATATATATATATATATATATATATATATATATATACACATACACACACACACACACACACACACACACACACACACCTCTTATATCTTGAACACTGAGAATATGCATTGTTCATTCTTTCTATATATAAAAACCACAGAAGCAAATCTGGGGAAGCCTGCATTAATTCATATTCTGCAGAACATGCAAAGTACTGGAACGACACTGCAGCTATCTGCAAGTATTCCTAGGCAGATCTGTTTCCTCCTAGTATATTATCTAAATCAAGCCAACATTCTGTTTAGAGTGCTGAAATGCAGCCAACACTTTTTGAAAGGGATGTCAGGCAGTTCTTTCTGGTTGCCATTTTGTTTAAAGTACCGTTTCTCGTATTAGCCTAAAGTACTCTGCTAAAACCAACACTTTATGGACAAAAAAAAAAAAAAAGACCACCCCCCCCCCCCCCCCCCCCTCCAAATGTACAGTACATTGAGAGAACTTTTTGTTGAGCAAATAGTTGAAGGTGAAACTGTCCCGAGAAATCAACAGTGCATCCCCCCACCACCACAGCTAGAAGAAAAAAAAAAAAAAAAAAAAGTGGCAGAGTTCCAGGAATCTGGTCTGCAAGAGCCGTGACAAGCGGCTCTGCTATTTTCCATTGAAATGTTATGTCACTTGAGACTTGCACCCCAACAAGAACTTCAGCCCCCGCAACCTAGTAAAGGACAACTCCGCTGCTGGCCTCACACAAGTCTCAGGTTTCATTAAAAAGTCCATCTTAAATGCTAAAACAAAAGGGTCTTTAATTGCATTTAGAAATAGAAGATTAAAAGTTACTGATAACAGACTAAAGTTATTTCTTGAAGACTGATAGGCTTTTTATCAGTAATACAAAAAAGCATAGTGCCAATCTGCAGACATATCCCAAGGCAGGTTCCTCCTTTTATCAGTATGCATCCCAACTGGCTCCCACAGCTTTGCTCCTGCTAAAGCATTGCACATGAGGCAGGCCCTCTATTGTCTTGGTTGTAGTGTTATCAGAGGACCACAAACATGAGCAGACACAAACCCATTTAGGCATGTCTGGCTTACGATCAAAGAAAATGCTATACCATATTTTATCTAATATAGGCTCACTCTCAAAAAGACTAGGTCATGGTTCAGTTTTCAAAATGACTGTAAACGTTTATTTAAATAGAAAAAAAATCTGAGTTTTAATTCAGTTTAATGGAATACCATATAAGGAAAATGTTTAACAGCAACATTTAAAAACTAGCCACAAGACACTATATGTCCTTATAAAAAAAGGCCCTAACCAAGTTTCATCACAAATGTACATGCGCGTCTCAAGATGCAAAACTCAAGTGTGATATGTGGATGCCACCACTAGATATACTAGTTATTAATAATAATAATAATAATAATAATGCAGTTTTTAGTAGAAGAGTAATACACATTTTTTTAAAACAGCTTTTGAGAAGCATTGATTAGACAACTTTAAAATTACATAATGGCTATGAAACAAAAGCTCAACTGTGATTTCCTTTCAGATGCCAAAAATAATGGAGCGCTGCATAAATTCTTCAACAAAGCAGGAACTGTTTTCCAACTCGGCAGCACTTTCAAAGAGTGAGAAGTTACTTTCACAAAATCCTGTAATGTTACATTTAAAGTTCATAGACTGTACATTTAAGTGCAAGCCTATGCAGCTACATTTACATTTCTCACCTAAAGTCATTTGGCCGATAGGCTGTAAAGAAACGTATGTGTATTTTGAAAACAAAATTCAGCCTCTCAATCAGTATTATACATGTCTATGATAATCATTTACTTTACTGTTTGTTGTAGCCAAACAATGCAGATTGTATTGGTTAACTGTAAAATAATGTTTATTAGTCAGCTCCTTCCTTTGAAATGGATTAGTCAAAGCTGTGGTGTTGCCACTTAGAATAATTTACAAGATAGAGAAGATTTTGCAAGACCATTGATAATTACTGCTCATAACAGCCTTACAATACAGCTACTGGTGCCTTGCTGCTAATGTTATCACCTGGGCCACAAGAGAGCACAGACTTTCAAAATGTAAGGAATCCACCCTACATTATACACTGCTGAATAACATAGGTATACCTAGTCAGATGAGTTTAAAAAAAACAAAACCAGCTTCCCGATAATCTTAAATTTGCACATCTTAATATTAGTTTGAGAAAATGCAGCATAAACTCAAAAATGTCCATTACACCTTTGTAACAAGTTAACAACTGCATGGATGTTTTCAAGAACAGAAGAAAAGGAAGAGATGGACACACACAGTGTGTACCAAATCCATAATTCTTTTTTCAACTTGATTACTCACAGGATAAATCATGCCATGACATTATAATACAGATTTTTCTCATTCTGCTAACTTCAGAACATAGGTTACACAGGATATCAAAAGATATTGTAGCTGTAGTGTTTTATCTGAAACGACCACAATAAATCCTACCAAATTACAAGAGACCCCCTGCTGGCACAAGATTCAATTAGATGCAGGGAGACCGAGGGTCATCGGTGTCGATTAACTTTGCTGTCAGTAGAATGAAGGTGCCGTGCCTTTCTGGCCAGACTAAATCTTGACCCATCCAGCGATCAGAGATTCTCTACCGTCTGTATCACACCTTCAACAATTAGAGAACTAAGCAAGGCCAAAAGATAGCATTAACAGTTACGTCACTTACGTTACAGTAACAATTTAGTAGGTTTAAAATTTGCAATACTTAACAATTTGTTAAAATTATGAGCAATTCCTCAATGAGATCTATTGAATTGGGGGGGGGGGGGATTTCTAAAGTATGGACTTACAAAAAAATAAATTTTCCTTGTAAAAAGCATAACATATACAAAAGGTATTAAGGCAGGGGTATTAAATACTCCCACAGGTAAGGGCTATAGCATCACTAGTTGATACACAAAACCTGTCCACAACAGTCCCTCAGGTGGTTATGTTGTTTTCAGTTTAGCCTAATGAAAAATCTGACTTTTACACACCATCCTCATCAGTTTTAGATGACACTTGATTCCAGTGATAACCAAACAAAACAACAAAAACTAAGCACTGTATGAATATTCTTTTTTAAATGGCACTCCTTTCCCAACTTCCTCATAGGGCTATATTGGTCAGTCCTTCCAGTTCCATATCCTATGCTCCCTCTCACTGATGTGTGCTGGCTATTAGGGATATCAAGGCTTCATCATGCATACACACAAAACACTGTGTCATGTGCCATCACTCTCGGGTGTCTGTATTATCAAGAAAACATAACTAGACGTGGCACAATGTTTTCCGTTCTGCAAGCACTTAACATTGTGAAAACAAACAAGTCTGGCAGAAAAGCATATGCTACACTTCTGTCTTATGATTCACCGCGCTTCAGATACAAAGGGCGTCAATAAATAGAAAACCAGTCGGTGTAGTTTTATTCTTTTCTAAAACAAATGTGAACTCAAAGCTAGAAATAAACTGTTGTCACTGGGTATTTCTGTTTTCAGAGGCCTCTATTCTGTCACGGATGATGTAAATTATGGTGGACAAAATCCAGAGCACTGGTCTGATCAAAGTCCTGAAATACCAACACACAAGTGCTCTGCCACAATCTAACAACCAACTAGCCATCTGAAGCTAATAGAGAATGGCATCATTCAAGGAGCAGGGCACAAACGTAAAGCACACGCATACAATTGTTATAGGCATACAACAGACTAATCAGAGGGTGGTGTAAGCCTTCACATACTGCAGCCCATCTGCAACTACTAGAACCAATCAATCTTTAGGAAACATTTGTGGAATGATCTGCTTGGTTATGGGGGCTGTCTTTGGCAATGCTGAAACTGATAAGCTTGGTGCGCTTGCAACATCTGAAATGCCTATTATAATTCATCAATTAGTATTTAGCCATCTATATACTACTTTGACAATCAATGTATGTCAGGGAATTGGATTTGCATAATCAAAAAAATCACATCTACTAGAATACTATGACCGAACTGTACACTATGTACATTGCATACCTGGTGCGTTAGTCAGCTAAATAGTTATGAATATTGCGATATTTCAATGGACTGTATTTTATCCATTGCTTTCTACAGTAGGTTGCAGATGTAGCTCCCAGTCTCTTCTCTTGTGGGGAAATAGCAATGTTTGTTGTTTTCATTCATAACGATAACAACGTGTTTCATAACATCTATAATAATATACTTTGTGAAAAAATTCCTTGCCTAAGAAACTGCAGCATAATTTCACAGATGGTGGTAAAACTGTATCCAAGCTCTTGGTAGAAATTAGACACCACACACATTAGAATATTCCCATGTGTTTTAGTCTTTTGTGCTTTGATTTTACTTCAGTACAACAGCCATTCTAATACATGCACACATTGAATGCACATTGGACACAATTAAAACCATTGTAATAATACAATTAGAAATAGGATTAGCCTACAGCCCTTAGTTTAGAATCTTATGCGACTTGTTCACGTTGAGATCAAAGAACTCATTAGCTTGCAGGACATCAGGGGTCCCTATATGTAATCTTTAAGACCAACATGAAAAAAAAAAACGCAACTACAAATGCCTCATTTATGTCCTTTAGTATTCTCCTTTATATATTTTACATACATATATATACACACACACACACACACACACACACATACGTAATTCTATATATATATTTCACAGAAATTAAGAATTTAAATACTTTAGGTTTTGACTGTGCGGTTGTACTGTGCCCAGGGCGTGACTGATATTTGCTGTAGAATGAATTACTTTTAATCTGCATCAGCTACAAAGCCTCTGAAGTCTGTTAACATCTCTAAACAATGCCAAGGTACTAATGCAGGCCCCAACTTGAAATTCTGAATGCACCCCATAAACTTAAATAAAAAGATAAACATATGCAAAAACAAAACACTATATTAAAAACAAACAAACACAAACACACAAAGGCTTTACAGTAGCTTTCTGCACTTAACTGTAAGCATTTCCCACCTTTTATTTGAGATTCAAACAGATGACGGATAAATGCATGAAAAAGTGTTCCTCAGTGGGAAAATAAACCCAGAAATCAGACCAAACTGAAACAGCACAATAATCATAAATCACCTACACACATTCTCAAACATAAATAAAAGCTCTTTTTTCATGAATTGGGGATTGTAAAATATTCTAAATATGTAAAACTAACTATAATGATTTGTATACACACTAAAATTTTATTTTACACAACAAAGCCGCCTGTCATTCCAAACAGACGTCTCACACATTAAAAAAATGTTGCCTAATTTTATTTCATAAACCAGCCTAACTGTTGTATGTAAAAATGTTGAGGAAATCAGTAAGAAAATAAATACATGCAGTTCTGCACTCTAGCAATAAACTTCCACCATAGTAGAACCAATTGCAATGGAACAGAACGTATGTAAACTCTTCATAAATACAATACATAAACAAATCTTTAGAAACAAATGAATTACAGACAAACCACTGATGTGTAGCCACTGAGTGGTAGAATGCAGGACTCATACTGTGCCTGCACACACACACATCTGAAATTCATATATTTTTTGTATTAATTTATTTTTTTCTCGAATTTTGTTTCCAGCGGTTGCAAGTGTGCCTCTTCCTATTGAATTAATAAATGTAGTTTAACAATTCTATACATGGGCGTCATTAAAACAAAACATTACATAGCTTAGAAAATAACATTGTACCTTCCCACTTAAAGAAGCATTACTCCAGAGCTGTATAATAATTGACAGTCTGCACCAAAGTGTAAAGAGCATCAGCAGGAACTGGGTTTTCATAATGCCTTTTCACAGAGCAGTGAAATCCTTCTCATCCCAGCTCCTAGGCTCGCCCCCAGTTAATTGCAGCACAGCCAGTTTAAACATTATTTTTTCAACCTTAAAAATAATGTTTGCATAAAGTAGAAAGAGCAAACATTCACCTGCAAAACGGGTCTCTCACAGATAACAGACTGTGCTTGCATTCACAACCAGACCCAAGGCAACCCAGTCATGACAATGGTTATTTAAAACCATTGCTTAAAATCAGAATTTCTGCAACATGTACAGTTTAAAATGTGCATTACCAATAAACTGAAGTACTCAGCCTCATACTAGTTTTATCAAGATAAAATATTGCCTTCATTGCACCAAGAGCATGCCTGAGAAGTGAACTAGTGAATCCCAGGGCCACAAATAGGATCCCCCACAGTACCAGGTGTTTAAAGGGTGTATTCCAGAGGGAGGAGGAAGAATATTGATAGTGTAGATGGAGGTATTGATCACCCTCCTCTCCTCTCCTCTCTGTCCTGGCTGCAAGGGAGAGTCTGCAGCTACACCTGCCACCCTTCTCTACCAGCTAGGATCTCCGTTGTTGCAGGAAAAAGGCTCCCCTAATAGGAATGAAAAACTAAACTTTATGCCAGATGGCGTGTTTTTAAATCAATAGTTCTAACATTGCAGCAACTGCCCTTCACAGTTGACAGCAAGTGCAGCGTATCTGCAGCAGCCTCCACCTCCACCTCCTCTCCTCTCCTCTCCCTTCCCTTCCCAGTTGACAGCCCCCTATTTCACTGGCTCCATTGCCAGTCAGTGTGTGTCGTATTGACAAGGGCTTTATCTCCTTGTTTTTCTGCTGCACAGATCGAGCCAGTCTGACTGTGATATTATCATTAAGTGTTCCTTTTTCCATGCATACCTTATATGCAAAACAAGATCTGGAACATCAGAGTCAGTCAAGACCAAGAAAGACAGATTGAAATCAACTTTTTAGGACTTGGGCCCCAAAAGGCATTACATCCGAGTCTATTTAGGATTGCAAACGTTTATATTGCTTTAACATCATGTACACCACTTATATTACTGGTGTGGTGTACAAATCAAGTGCTTCAAATCGTCCTGCACATCTGCTTTAAGCGTAAAGTGAAGGAGATTCTTCTGTCTTGCAGATTTTATCTTTTGCTCTTATTTTAGAAAATAAATAAATAATAGTGATGCTGCATACATGTACAGGATTAAGCACAGCACAGGATACAATTCCTGAAAAAGACACAGAAATTTTTTAAAATGCTATAAAATTTGAGCATAACATTTTAAACTGTTTTGCAAATTCAAGTAAATGTGCATGTTATCTATTAGTGTGTTGTTTTATTACAACACATTTTCTTTTGCATTACATCTCTAAACATTCTGGAGCTAAATGATAAAAAATAAATAAATGCTACAGCAGATAAAAACCTCATAAAAATTGTATTAAAAGACTGTCTCGGGTGCAGACAGTGGTAATGGAGTTGTGTGGAGCCAGGAAATATTGCAGATCTGTGTTTCTGCTCAGACAGCTGACTCCAGTGTCATTTGCCTTTTACTGAGATCACACTATGAATCATGGGAATCAATATCAGGAACAACATAAAAATACTATTCAGCAGACAAACACAAAAGTAAATATCCATCCATCCTTTTTTTTTTTTTTTTTTTTTTTTAATATATTGCATATAATTACAATGAAAACAGCAAGTGCAAACCTACCTATGAGGTTCCCTGCATGATTAGTCTGAAAAAGGCTTATGATTAATAAAGGCTCACAGACTAAGAATAACACACTGGCAAAGAACCAGGGAAAAGAAAAAAAAAAAACAGCAGTAGAACAATAGAATCAAACAGGCAAAGCAAACACAATTGTCATTCTTATTCATTAGCCAATAATGATAGGATTGCCGGGTCAACTAATCCACACTGAAAACTAAAAGCAGAACTTACTCCCGACTCAGCTCACATATCAGCACACGGTAAACGCCAGCCCCAGAAACGATGTATCCTTGAAGAGACGTCTCCCTTTCTGGAACTGCTGCCAAGAATTGCCCAATGACTCCCCCCACCCCCTCCCCCCCTTCCCTTAGAGTAATTGAAACACCTACCCGTCTGAGCCACAGACTCCTGCTCAGACTTGAAGCCCAGAGTCTCAGTACATGGCGCAGTCTGTTGTTAATGACAGAGTCTGTAACCTGATCCTCCCGGAGGGTGCTTTGAATAAGCACTTCCCCCTTCCTCTGCTTCCCCATTGTTCCGCCCTATGGTGCCAGCTGTTTCTGACAGCCAAATTGCTGTGCACTGAGAAATGATTGCCATCACAGGAGGGTTTCTTTAATTTTTTTTTTTTTTTTGTGGTTTTTAGAACGCTTAGGATTTCGTGGACAAATTTTACATTTTATGGTCCCACTGAATACCAGAGGGAACAGCTGCACAATTAAAACAAACACAAGTGTTCCCAAAAAATTGCAAAAAAAAGAACACATTGACAGTTCTATCTTACGAACCCCCAAAGCACCATTCAGAAATGCTGTAAACTGAGAGCATATTGAAGCACCTTCTACAGCATCAGACCTAAAATTATTGTCTGTTTTATACCGATTAGGTGAATACAAAATATTACAACAAACCAATTTCGAAAAGACTCATCCATTTTAAAATAAATCTTTTTTACTCTAATTCTTCAGCCTTACAGTATTAGTTCCGGTAGATTATCACTTTGCACCACATCCCTCCCTTTAAGGCGAGACAGAGCTGTATTAGTCACAAGCATTTCTGCACTCTTTGCCTTCCAGTGATTCTCAATAGATAGCTTTAAATGTCCACAGCAATAACCCATAACCACCCCACAGAAGACAGCTAAACACAATGCTAAAGAAAATCAAACAGCTTATTTGAGATATCACTGATATGAATACCCAGCCAGCTATTACAGCATTATGCAATGCTGTTTTCCTCAAATAAAGGCAAATTGAGAAGATAGCCTAAACAGGATGGGTTTTATAATTCCAAATCAGACATAGGAAAATAAAATTTCTCCTCCACTGGCTGAGCTGGTAGATAATTCAAAGGCTTAAGATGATTGATTCACTGTGATACATAAATACAGTAATCTACATTTCTTGACAATTTGTTTGTTACATACTGTAGGCTTATTGCAAATAGTTTTGATCATTGCACTTTGAGATGAGTAGTAACTTCAAATTAGTTTCAGATAGATGGTTACAGATGGGTAAACATCTGTAACTATATATAAAAATCAACAAATGCAATAATAATAATCTTCACTGCTCATTTCTTGTAAAGATGCCAACATATCTGAATTTTGTTCATCGTGGTTTTCTTTTGAAACTTCTCCAATAACATGAAAATAATTTGTTATTTTCCTCATCTATGTTTGGCAAGTGGTCTGGAAACGAGAAGCCATTGCACTGATAAAATCAGTGAAATGACCGGGGTATGGGATTTGTAGTTTGTAATGTGTGATCAACAGTGGGCAGTGGACACCAATAAACTGATTAAGCTACTGGAGTTTGATCTGTGTTCTTTTTTTTTATGTCTATACTGTCAGCTAAAAAAATAAATAAATAAATAAAATCACGTTTATTTTTTAGTCAACCTTTAGGTATTTCTAGTGGCACAAGTGCACCTAAATTAAAATTTACGTTTGCACAAGCAAATCTTTAGTCACATACGCAACCAAATTAATCGCACTGTAGAGCCATGTTATGTTGTTTTCTTTCCGATTAGTAGAAATCCACGCAATTATGTCTTCTACTGTGTCGGTGTAATGCAATTCCTGCTGTATTGTGTTCCCTTCCCACCGTTGCTGGTGAACACTTTCTGTGTACATGTGCAATTGTTGCCTGCACGACTGGTGCTGTCTGAGTCTCCCCTGTAATTGGCTGATGGTCTGTGCCCATTGGTCCTGGTGTGCAGCTGAGGACCAATGAGATGGGTCTAAGATCCGGTACCAGCTTAGCATAAGGGGAGGTGCTACGTTATAAAAGGCACTGCGCCGCCAATTATAGTTGTTGTGTCCTGAAAGCTGGTTTTGAGCTAGCGTCATGAATGAAAGAACTGAACTTGAACCAAGAGTGTGTTGTCCGCTGTTCTGCTTGCCTGCAAAACGCTACATTATTGAGGCGTGCTTGCCGCTCGCTGTGTTACTGTTTTCGGTAAAACACTGATATCCTGTAAGTTAAGAAAAGGCTTGATGCAAAAGCTTGTTTTAATGCTGTCTTTATTACACTGGCCAGAAAACCGCGCTTACAACTGTTTTGTCATATTTTCTACATTTTCTTTAAATTCTCAAATTAATAAATCAAAACCCAGGTTGTAAAATGAGACCCGGGTAGCATAATTTAAAACACAGGTTTTACCCAGGTTTTTGGGTACCCGTGCCAACCTCTATTATATAATGACCTGATTGACCTCTGTTCAAAGACATTATGACCATCAGAAAGCATTTAAAAATACTAATATATTATATTCTTTAAGGCTTCTGTCAGCTAGTCTTAAAAATATAGCTACTTAGCAAATGTGACTTTCTGCGCGGGGAAGTCTTTGTTAAAAAATACAAAATCAGAATACCCCGATGAACAAAGGTCAGGTTTATCACATGCTCCCACGGCAGAACGTCTGCTACTATTTTTGTGAAAACTGTAATAAGGCTAATTCAAAGGAGCTACTAAAATATGGAATAATGCAAGTAAAAAATAGTTCTGCTTTATACCCATATCTTGCTTAATGATGATGTCAAACTAACTTGTATACGCGTGACTGAATCTTAAATCGTATTTATAATAGATTTAAATCACAGTAATGTTTCTGCAAAGCACTGCAAATATAATCTAAGATGCTTGCTAAAATGGGAACACATTAACACTTATTCAACACCACTGACCGCGTAACATTACACAAACCTAATTAAGTGATGGGGGGAATGATATACAGTACACAAAACTGATTTGCATAACCTACAAAAATTAATCAGTCGTGTGAGGGCCAACCCTTTTACACAAATGTGTGCTACATTCCATTGGTGTTTTACAGTTAATTAGTCCAAACAGTCTACATATAATTTTGTATTTTGAGAACATGAGGAAGACATGTTTATCATTCAAATATTTCTTCATGGATACACTGTTTATCATGCAGTCATTTACATGGATACACTGTTTATCATGCAGTCATTTATTTCTTCATGGATACACTGTTTATCATGCAGTCATTTATTTCTTCATGGATACACTGTTTATCATGCAGTCATTTATTTCTTCATGGATAGACTGCAAATAGTTTTACTTGTACACTGATTAAAGTCAGACACACCTACTAGTATTTACAGAGTTAATGACAGCAAGAAATTCTATAATTATATTATTTCTTAAAGTTTAAAACATATCTGTAGAATAATTCAGGACTGCATTTCTCAGCCCCAATAGCCTAATATAGCAAACCAGTGTCTATTCTATTTTAATTCCTGCTGTTGGAGTCAATCAGGAACATGTAACTTGCATTATTCTTTGTGGCGATAACATTATTAAAGTTAAAGGATTACAGAATGGGTTAGGTCTACTTACATCCTGCCTGTCATGAAATCTGTAAGCCTTAAATATACAGTCATGTCTCCTTTTGTAGTGATGAACCTCACATTCATGTTCAAACTAGAACACAAAAACCTATGTTGACAGAGCCTCCTTAAACAATTCCCAAATATGATAGAGAAACGTGTGTTGTGGCATAAGGATTCCTAGCTATTCAATAGCTAGTCTGTTCTATTGTATGCAGTGTATTCCTTTCAGAGGATCTTGACACAGTTATCAGAAAATGTTATCTACAGACATCATTTACTTCTTACTGTACTCAGACTGCACCTCTACTTGGCCAATCCATTACATAAAATAAATAAATAAATTCTGAGACCGTCCTGAACGCTGAGCAGCATTCCAAAAGGGGTTTCTTAGGTATACTCATTAAAAGTAGGGACAGCTCCCTTTAGCATTCCTCAAGCTTGCCCTGGAGGGAGCACCCTCCTAGGGAGAAGGAGTCGGTGAGTCTGACCGCTCATCCAATTGTGATTTTTCTTTATTAACCTGCTTGAAAAGCTCCCAGTGCAAGATTGTTAGGTGATTATGGGTTGTAAATCACTGTCTACTGGAAGGCTACTGTGGCTAAATTCAACTGCTCCTCCTAACGCAAATCAAATTCTGACATACAATGCGATTTCCAGATAATACATAGCTTAAGACGCCTTAAGTCATTTTGATAAATTAATGTATACATGGCCTTAAATCAATTTTCCACTTCCAAAAAACAAGTTTGCATACACTTTATTGCAACCACATGTTTGAAAAACGGCTGTGGTGTGTTTATATTTAAACTCAGAAACATCATAAAACATAATATAGTTGGAACAGTTTCTCTACTTTTTTTTTTTTTTAAAACCATGCGTGTTGTTAGTATTCATCTAACAATGTAACCTGACGCCTAAATTAAGCTAAACTGCCGGGGGTGCCTCCTGTGTTCGTCAAAGGACTCCATTAGCGGTTATGTCTGTGCCTTTTGTAATTCTTAGTTCCCACCATGGGATAACTGGAACCAACAGGAAAGTGAGAGACACGTTCGTAACCAGGTCTGCATCACAAAAGCCACTTTACCAAGTGTAAATTAGCTGCTTTTTTTGTGCACCAAGAGGCGATAAAATGTGGCACTTACAAAAAACACGACTAGGACTAGTGCCAGACATCTATCGCTTCGCTTTTCGTACAAAGAAAAAACCGTCCAACACTAGCCTTCGGTAAACAGCACCGGAAAGAAACCCAACTAGAATCGTTACCAAAACATAAACCGTAGTAAGGCTAGAACTGCAGTGCTTACCAGCTGTATAACCACATTTGCCATGGGTCATCAAAATAACCCCCCACATTCATAACTTCGAAGCGTCTGTAAATAAAGAAACCTGGGGATTCTGTTATAGTCTTCAAACAAAACCCAAACTGCACCCGAATGAATCATTTCAAAAACCGGCCCAAACCACCGACACAAATTTCAAAACAGCACACTGTCGAGTGGTTATTTATAGCCCAAAAGTGTACAGATCTATGAAGACAATTACAAGACAGTCTGAGAACATACTTAATTATGTTTACTGTTGCTTTAAAAAAAATGCGTTTAGTAAATCCTGATGTCTAGTAAGATTACGATGATTAAAACAAAGACCAGTCTACATATAACTTAGAAATGATAAATAAATAACCAACTTACCTCTATAGAGAATATTAAGTAAGTGCTTTTTTTTAAAAAAAAGGAGAGAGATCCAAGATAGTTCTTTCCAGCAGTAAAGCTATTTAGCTAGCCATCAGTGGAGTGGATACCGTGGGTCTATCAGAAATGAAACGCTCCTTTACCAAAATTCTATCAACAATCGCCTTATGTTCTTCCATCAAGTTTTAGAACTTTCCGCGACCTTCATATTCCAAAGATATTATACGCACGGTTACACAACGTCTTGCAAACAAGGGGGGGGGAGGAAAAAAAAAAAAAAAAAAAAACCCGGTTCAACTTTTTGTTCTGCCAACGCCGAGAAGCATATATCCTGAAGGAGAAGCGGCCCTACAACTCTGCGTCTGGAGAGTGTAATTAAAAGACCATTACCACATCATTTCCTCCCAGCTCGTTCGCATAGCTGCCACCTGGGGCGACAGACAGCCCGATTCTTTAAAGCTAGCCATAAACAACATGAGTCTAGAGTCGTGATTTCAGTCAAGCTTAGATAAAACAAATAGGGAGATAATACATATTTACACAGGTCGATTTTCTCATTAACCGGAGTTATCTACTGTAATTGTATTTCTTCTCCACCTGCTGACTGTGTACGCCGTGCAAACCTTACTGCGCATAATCTGGTACTGGTAATATCAACGTACAAGCGTGGGGTTAAGATGCATTTGTTAAAACTAAATATAATCACTGTAAACAACAGTAACAAGAAATGAAATGTAAATATCTTACAAATAAATACTGTAACTCCGCTTGAATGCCGGAGACTCATCGCTGAATATGGCGCACTGGATTGTGACGTGTACTCAAGGTCTGGCACCTCTTTCCAGGTTGACAAAATCGGGTTTGTAAGTAACAGGATCCATACATTTGAACTTTTTATTTTTTTATTTTAATAACATCGATAAAAACGAAGCTTGTAATCAAATTTGTTTTGGTTTTGGAATTTTTTTAGTGTAGCCAAATAAACAATACAAAGAAACTAGTTTTAGCACACAGCCCATGTATTTCGCTTTTGCAAGTCTGAAAATCCGAATGTATACAAATCACGACTATCCATGATGACATATTTAAGCAAAAAAACTTTTATTAAACTTTTTAAAAAGTTTTTAAAAAAGAAGAAAATAAACTGTACATCATATCAGTTGAGCTACCTACCAAATACTAAATGAACAGAGCATTACTTTGCCCAAAAAGATGAAACCATTATAGCCTATGTATTATTGCCATTTTTTTCAAGTAAACTTCATTGATAAAAAACAATTTAAGCCATAATCTTAATCAAAGAAAAGTGTATGTCTAATACATGCAGCCCTGCCCCATATATTCATTGTTCATTTATATTTAAGAATGTTTTTAATTTGACTTAATATTGACTTTTAAATATTCAGAATATTAATTAAAGAAATATTTACACATGTGATCAGACTTCTACACAGTATTAACTATAATTATATAAAGCTACAATTGCCTTCATGCCCTCAACCTACAAAAGGGCATTCAGCTGCGATATTCCCTGTTCCTAATAATTTAGGTATGGATAAATAAGAAACACTACTGTGGCTGAGTCCTTGGTCTATGGTGACATGCATGAGTGTGTATGAGTTTTAAATCATGAGTTTATCAAACATTTATACATACATCTGCAATTTTACTAATGGGGGGGGGTTGGGCGTGTTTTTGGAGTGTCCGAAAATTTTCAGTGTACTGAAAACATAGAAGTTAAATTCAGGCTTTGCGTGCCCCTGCGGTGAAATGGATGCAATGGCACTGCAAGGAACATCTGACAGACTTTATTGACAACATTAGACACAATTTTATATTATAACTAAGGCACAGAAACAGTATTCCTTTAACCAATATATAATCATGTGTGCTTTGTCTTTGTCAGGATTCAAATTTTACGGAGTGTGGTGCATATTTTACTTATAGCAATGTGTACTATATCCTTTAGTAAAACAATATTCATCATGCAGTCTGTTCAATTTATCTTAAAAACACTGTTCAGACTATTCCAAAATGATGAAACTCAAGCATTTAACAGTTCATGTCTCTTTAGTGCATTATTGATTTCTGACAAATCAATAGTGGACTACCCACAACATTTAAACAATATATGAGCAAATTGCTATTTTGGAAGAAAATAGTTGACAGTCTTTGTGTATATTCTCAGCATACTAATTTAGTTGGTCTCATATGACATTATATTCGTTATCCTCCACTAACAGCAATTTTAAGTTCTGCCTTACAACCAAAACCACTGAAAACATGGGGCTTACACAAAACTGGATGGTGGGTTTTACAATACAGAAGGGGATTTGTTCTAGTACAGCCGGTTTTGTGAAATAAGTAATATTAATCAGGCTTTGTGATGTTAGGGTTTAAAGGTGTAGTTCTCTAAATATGTTCTAGAAGATTGTTAACTTAGCCAGTGTGGAAAATATGAACTGTATAGGCATTTTCTTTTATCAGTTTGGGGGGGAAAATCTCTCTCCTTTTTGTTTACTTTCTTTAATGGAACTTACAGGTCACATGCATAACCTTCTACTGCTATGAAAGCATGTCTGTCTAGTTAACAGTGTGTCATGAAGGCTTCAAAAAAGTCTCTGATAGTGTGCAGTACAGTAGAGTGAGGTACTGTAGCTGCTGATGCACTTTGGGATTTGCATACTTTGGTGAGATAGTTTCTTTTTCTTCAATTCACTGGAGCTGTAGCAACTCTGAAGCTGTTAAAATAACTATATAACACAATTATTGGGTGTCTTTGTTATGTTTCTACATTTTTGGTGGCTACTTTTAATTAAGTTGAGTGTATTTCTCACGCACTATCAAATTGTGTTTATTTATTTATTTATTTACTGACGATTTACATATTGATAAAGGCCTCATTTACAAGGGGGTCCTGTTACACAATAAAACAATTAAAATACAAGCAACACAATAAATACATGTGTGGTTCAAGCTTAGTCAGCAGCCTAGAAAAAATAAAACAATATAAATAAGACACATCTATATGTTAATGTGGACTAAAGGAAAAACAGTGGCAAGAGGCTCTAAGCAATTTCGAAATACGACCTCTATAGCCAGAAAAGGAGAGATTGTCACATTCCATTTTCATACTATAAGTAAGAGCTGATAGGTGAAACATAGTTCTCCCAAACGTGTACGAACCTTTGAATCCTGAGAGCGTAAACTATAACCAGTTAATCCTTTCCACCAGAGCATTCAGATAAGGAGGCACCAAACCTTTAAGAGCCTTATAAACAAAACTGTACCCATGAAAAAGCTGACGGTATGTTAATGAGAACCAGCCTAGTTTTATATACATATGACAATGGTGTGTCAAAGTGGGACAAGTTAGAACTAATCTGCACCACAAATTATATATTACAACCAATTTATGTAAAGACTGCCACCGAAACAAATTAATTGTTTTCTTTCTATTGTCATGCCCAAAACATGTTAAATGGATAAAAAGACCAGTAAGAAAAAAACAGACCAGCTATTACCATAAAAAAAAATTCTTTTCAGTACATTTCAAGCAAAACCCCTTCTTCAGCTGCTTAAAAAGAAAAGTAAACATGAAGGCTATATTTGCATCCTGAACCAATCGAAAAAAAATGTATACTGCAATAGTGACGTCAAAATGGCATATTCCTATATAAGATTGTACTTGACCTTTGACACATATTTGACTCATGTGCATCCTGACCACTTTCAAACATAATGTCTCATTCTAAATCACTCGACAACACTCACAATTCGTGGTTTTTAGGCAGTTAACAGATCTCTCTCTGAAGATTTACAGTCATCCTCCACCAACGTCAGCACCAACCAAGCGAACGAGACAAATAATCTTCGACTCTGACAGCGACTAAAAAATTAAATAAAAAGCATACTCCCTTGATGCACCTTTTCCTTTAAAAATGTATTTTTTGCAGTTCAGTATCTACTCAGTTTAACTCATCGTTCCTGAATTGTCAAAAATAAAATTATATTTAAGGGTGTTTAATATTGACTTAATTTCTGTTATTATTATTCATTTATTCATTAAATTCACTTGCAATTTTATCACAGATAATATCCATGTATTACAAAAAAAAAATAGAAGGGCTTCAGTGACTTAAAGGAAAACAGTTCCATCTCGGGTTTCTATGACAGATTATAAACTAGGCGACCTAACGGTCTCGTAGTTTATGACGTCATATAAACCCTAGATGGAATTATTTTCCTGTAACTCACTGAAGCCCTTCTATATTCTCTCTCTCTCTCTCTCTCTCTCTCTCTCTCTCTCTATATATATATGATTATAATACTTAATAAATATATTATATATATAGATATATATATATGCTATATAGTATATATATATATATGATACAATGGTTTACATTTTTCTTTAGTCCTACTATTGCTTCTTGTTTAACTACTTCAAAATACATATCTAACCATTTATCTCTTCCAGCTAGAGTCCAAGTGCTTGTACTATTAACCTTAATCCCATGCTCATAATTATCCTCTGAATCTGAGATATTTTCATTGAAATAACATTATGCTAATCTCTCCCACTCCTTTAATTTGGTGGCCAGTTTATCTTTATCAATGTATTTTTTAGTGGGTATAAACTTAAGTCCTTTACTCAATACTGCTTTTTGGGATGTGGTTAGAGTTTTACTTGATAAATTAAATACTATGTCTTCTGTCTTTAGTGTATTTGGTACCATTTCCATTTTGTGTCTGCTATCTTTCTGTTTAGAATTCTCTGTCCTATTCATGTTTAATTATCTATCTTGCATTTTATAATTTACTTTAAACTGGTTTATTTTTACTGTTTTAGATTTATTTTGATTATCTTTCTTAATTATGCCATAGTATTCGGATTTTCTTCCGGTTTCTTTGCATTTAAATACAGTAACTGAGAAATTGTTGTTGTTGTATAAATGATTAATTGCATCATTCTTATTTTTAATGAAGTTTCCATTGTGCCTTTGTATTTAAAACAATGCTTATTCTTAAAGTCTATGTATAGGTGTATGGGCCTATTTAAGTCTGCAGCTGCCAGAACTTCTGCCTCTGTAGCCCAAGAATCTATACTCATGTCATTTAATTTCATTTTTTCAATATGGGTCACTGAATCGATGTACATTTCATAGTTTTATATTGCTTTCCATTAGTTCTATTAATTACATTATGTCTAATTGTTCGATGGTCATTTTGTGAACCATATAAAACCACACCTAAACATCCAAATAATATATACAGAATAATAGACTGGCTTCAGTGAGTTACAGGAAAATAATTCCATACAGGGTTTCTCTGATACCGGTGGTCGAGTAATTTATAAATGTATAAACTGTCATAGAAACCCGAGATGGAATTGTTTTTTGTAGCTCACTTTTTTTATAATACATGGATACCCATGTGACACTCAAGAAGACGAGGTTCAGCAGTAGATTATTTTAAAAAAACGTAGTGTTTCAGTGCTGTACATATGTTCTATGTCGTTATCCGTTAGTGATTCAGCATTATTTGGATGGTTGCCTTTACCTTGTTTTAATGTCCCGTTCCTCTGCAGTTTCTCTGAGATACGAATGTATCAGCATTACAACATCTGGGGGGGGGGGGGGGGGGGGGGGGGGGGGTGGGGGGGGGGGGGGGGGGGGGGGGGGGGGGGGGGGGGGGGGGGGGGTTGTGTGTGTTTTTGTTTTGTTTTGGGTTTATTTTACGTATTCTCATGTTGTTAATCATTAATGAGCATTTCGGTAATTTGGCTGTTGTCGAGTGATTGAAAATCACTTTCCTAGTTGTTCAGTTTCAATCAATAAAAGGAAATCTCCTTAATTTGTGAAAAACTGCCAGTGATGACACCATAATACATAAGCATATAGGAAAAAATAAAGCTTACGTTTGCAATATCGCAGTAGGTGTATATATAGATATATAATATATATCTATATCTATATATATATATATATATATATATATAGATAGATAGATAGATAGATAGATAGATAGATAGATATATGGATGAATATTCCAGTTACAGTCTATTTAACAATCAAGATCCCACAATTATCTCTTAAACAATAATTACTGCATATTTTAATAAACGGTATTCGGTGTCACGTCAACATTGGCGTAGCACAGTCTAAACAGAAATATCCTACGTTCTCGATGTTCTTGGTACGTCGTCTCCATAGGGATGCAGCACGCGGTGAGTAAGCAGATTTCGATGTAATGGTGGCAGTTAAGAGGCGGGCCAAGATTTCATTTCCATGGTTACGTATTTTCCCAGCTCTCAACTGGAAAGTAGTACGCAGTCGGAGCTGCTTGTTTTCTGTCTCAACACAAGATTACCGTAGGTAAGTGGGGTGTATGTGTTGCTTTGAATTGTAAACTATGAAAGCACGAATGCATGTTAAAAACAAATCACTAGTCTTCGCATTGCTTAGTAAAATGTTTATTTTAGCATATGGCAAACGTGGCCGGCCTAGTGTATGTACCACGTCATAAATCCCCCCCCCCATAAAAAAAAAACAATGCATTTTTTCTGAATGTAACTAGTTTAGTCTCACAACATAAGATGTTTTTTTTAAATTTAAAAAAAAAAACGTTTGTATTTAAATGTTAGACACATAATTAATATGGATACGGAATGTATTTGTATTGTAAAGCAACAGAACAAGCGGACAAAATGGACAGTGGTGCGCAAATGGGAAAAAAAGGTACGTGTGTAATTTTTTTTTAATGAAATTATCAGGTACGACTAGTAGGCGATGACAATATTTGCATTGCATTTCCATGACACACTGTGTATGTGTTGGTATAGTGTAAAATTGATTTTGTTTAAATGTATTTGAAAAATCCTTTATTTAATTTTCACCTAGGCCTGTGCAGCACACGCAGAAGTTATTACGTTAAACTAAATGACGTAGGTTATGTTAAACTACATTTAGTTCTAATATATAACGTTATTATCAAAGGCAGGGAATTGCAGGAGAAGTGCAATAAAAAAAATACACTGTGAAAATTAAATAACGACCGTTGCATAAAAATTACACGATAAAACACGTTTTTTGTATCTGTTAAAAATGCATTATTTTTACGGCATTGTTGTAAAAACCAAAATGGATGAAAATAGTGATCTTGCAATAATAACCCAGATTAATACAAAGTTAAATTGATGTTGCATGGTTGCCACTCTTAAAAAGCGTGAATCCTGGAATCATTTATAAATCGCAAAATAAAAATGTGAATGTCATGGGCACTCAAATACTTGACCTCCTGTTACAAAAATGTGAAATTCTGTGAATCTATATCGGTTATTTATTATGGTTCAGTATTTAGACGTGTTTCAAAATTTATACAGAGTAGACAGAGAAGGAGATGTGATACCTTTTATTGGACTAAATAATTCATAATTATTCACAAGCTTTCAAGACCTCAGAGGTCTCTCTCAGGTGAAAGTAGGAAAGATAGGTTGATGTTTACATTCAAAGATTGCATCAGAACTTTAACAGAAAGAACCCATTTTGAATCACTACAATTCTAATGTAAGAAAAAAAACTGCATGTCACACATGCAGCTGGCTTTTTGAGCTTATAAATATATTAGCTCAAAGAGTCAGCTGCCCAACGTTTCGATATGTTGTACATATCTTTCTCAAGGGAGCCTGTGTTTGAATCAAAACATTGGAGGTATTTATACGTGTTTGACAGCATGACAACTACTTGTTATTGTTTATATTCAAATCCATGATTTATTCTTACATGATGTAATGGTGTTCTATATATATATATATATATATATATATATATATATATATATATATATATTATATACACACACACACACACACACACACACAGAGAACACCATTACATCATGTAAGAATAAATCATGGATTTGAATATAAACAATAACAAGTAGTTGTTATGTCCTGTAAAACCTATAAATACCTCCCAATGTTTTGATTCAAACACAGGCTCCCTTGACAGAGGTGTATAACATATCTAAACACTGGGCAGCTGGCTCTTTGGCCTTATATAGATTCGTTATATAGATAGATATCTATCTATCAAGGCATTATGTTTATAAAAGTTACTATTTTGGCTGTATATGAAATCACTTAAATCCCTGTTTTCATATTAGGTATCAAAACTGTGGATGACAGCAGTGTGCGTCCCAGTTCACAGATTCCTGGATTAGGGAATTGTACTGATACCCGTG
This sequence comes from Polyodon spathula, assembly GCF_017654505.1. Taxonomy (NCBI): domain Eukaryota; kingdom Metazoa; phylum Chordata; class Actinopteri; order Acipenseriformes; family Polyodontidae; genus Polyodon; species Polyodon spathula. Next base: position 38,967,955 of record NC_054543.1, on the reverse strand, counting down.
ATGAGAAAAGGGCACATGGACGTCGAACAGGAGTGGTTGAGACTGATTCAGATTATGTGAAACTGGCAAAACAAGGCGGGCAACAAGGTAGATGATTCTTTGTATTTTAGTTTTCAATTTATTTCAATAATACATGACTTTCCATGACTGTATATAATTGTTTTGTACATTACCGTGTATATTAGCTAAATTTGCCAGTGATTCATGGTATTTCTTGGGCTGCAGTTATTATCCATACATTTCTACAACAACCCTTGTGGATGATTTTACCAAATCAGAGTATTGTAGTTTATTGAGAATATCAACTCTTGAAATCCCCTGACTCGCTGTGGGACCCTGAGCAAGTCATTTCCTCTTTGTGCTCCATCCTGCGGATGAGATGTTAAATTAATGTCTTATTGTAAGTGACTCTGGAAATCACTTAATCACTCACAGCCTACCTCTGTAAAGCGCTTTGTTTGAAGGTGGTCCACTATGAAAAGCGCTATATTAAAATAAAGATGGTATATAGTGGTGACAGTCATACGTATTTAAGTTAGCATAAGTTATTGAGATTGTCAGATTATGGTGCAATAGGAGTTTGTCCATCTATGTCACAATTACATTTTTGCATATATCCAGAGAACTGCTTATTCAAATGTCATTGAACTTAGTATCAACACTATTTAGCATAAATTAACGAGAATATCAGATTTTGAGGATATACAGGGGTGTCTCCTTGTCTCTTCATCCATCCTTCTTTACAACATATCACGCTTACATTTGTGCAGAGAATCGTTTATCAAATTAATTAAACATGTCATTGCTAATTCTTATTTCATACTAGCCTGTAATACTGTCTCTAATCCAATAGCTGTAATTTTGACTTTATAGACTTGAAGGTGGATGTATGATTGGAGATTGAAAATTATACATTAATGGTCCAAAGTGACAAACAAACACGTTGAGAGTGCTTTGGAAACGCTGATTTATATTATTTTGTTGCATGATTCTAGTTTTATTGAATTTGTATTGAAAATATACATTTTGATGTCACAAACACATTATAGAAATAGAAAATCCCAAAAATTATTTAGGAAGTGTGTCAATAATAATAATCATACCCAGCTTATCCTTCTCACGGTGACTTACTTTTTTTATGTTACTGATAGCTTTAACTCTCTGTTTGAAGCTGTCGTGTGGCATTCTGTTACACAAACATTCTTGTTAATCATTATTGTCTGCATGTATGCATGTTATTTTGCAACAGGTTTACTGCGGCACGAGGTATCAAGTTTACAAACAAAACCAAATTTGGATTACACAGCTCCTGACTGGTTTTCCTTTGAGTCTAATCCTCAAGAACATCAAAGGTAGGTCTACTCGTAGTAAACAGGTTTTCTTAAGATATAATGTTAATGCATTGACGCACCATCAGGTATCTATATCTATATACAGCTCTGGAAAAAATTAAGAGACAACTGCAAAATTATCAGTTTCTCTGCTTTTACTATTTATAGGTATGTGTTTGGGTAAAATGAATATTTTTGTTTTATTCTATAAACTACTGACAACGTTTCTCCCAAATTCCAACTAAAAATATTGTCATTTAGAGCATTTATTTGCAGAAAATGACAACTGGTCAAAATAACAAAAAAGATGCAGTGTTGTCAGACCTCGAATAATGCAAAGAAAATAAGTTCATATTCATTTTTAACAATACTAATGTTTTAACTTAGGAAGAGTTCAGAAATCAATATTTGGTGGAATAACCCTGATTTTCAAGCACAGCTTTCATGCGTCTTGGCATGCTCTCCACCAGTCTTTCACATTGATGTTGGGTGACTTTATGCTACTCCTGGCGCACAAATTCAAGCAGCTCGGCTTTGTTTGGCTTGTGACCATCCATCTTCCTCTTGATCACATTCCAGAGGTTTTCAGTGGGGTTCAGGTCTGGAGATTGGGCTGGCCATGACAGGGTCTTGATCTGGTGGTCCTCCATCCACACCTTGATTGACCTGGCTATGTGGCATGGAGCATTGTCCTGCTGGAAAAACCAATCCTCAGAGTTGGGGAACATTATCAGAGCAGAAGGAAGCAAGTTTTCTTCCAGGACAACCTTGTACTTGGCTTGATTCATGCCAAAGCTGCCCGATTCCAGCCTTGCTGAAGCACCCCCAGATCATCACCGATCCTCCACCACATTTCACAGTGGGTGCAAGACACTGTGGCTTGTAGGCCTCTCCAGGTCTCCGTCTAACCATTGGACGACCAGGTGTTGGGCAAAGCTGAAAATTGGACTCATCAGAGAAGATGACCTTACTCCAGTCCTCTACGGTCCAATCCTTATGGTCTTTTGCAAACCTCAGCCTGGCTCTTCTTTGCTTCTCATTGATGAAGGGCTTTTTTCTAGCTTTGCACGACTTCAGCCCTGCCCCTAGGAGCCTGTTTCGAACCGTCCTCGCCGTGCACTTCACCCCAGCTGCCGTTTGCCATTCTTTTTGTAGGTCACTTGATGTCATCCTACGGTTGCTGAGTGACATTCGAATGAGTTGGCGGTCATCCCGGTCAGTGGAGAGTCGTTTTCGCCCTCTGCCGGTCTGTAGCTTTGTTGTCCCCAATGTGTGCTGCTTGACCTTGTTCTTATGAACCGCCGTCTTTGAAATTTTAAGGATGGAAGCAACCCGACGCTCACTGTATCCCTCTGCCAGTAAAGCCAGAATTGAACCCTTCTTTTCCTCACTCAAAACTTTCCTTTTCAACTCTTTGGGCATGGTCAATAGTTATTTTTTGATTCCAATTACTTTTGAGGTACTACTAGCACTGTTTTGCCATCCAGCTGGTCCTATTGCAAGAGGATAGTGATGACCACAGGAGTGGTTTTTATACTTTTCCTCGTTAAATAAGATTTGGTTCAGGTGATCCCCTAATCAGTACCTCATTCAGTAGAATGAGGTGTGCCTGTGTTGGAATTCAACAGACACTGGAATGGAATGGCTGCCATACATGTAGAGATGCTGATTTAAGAAAAATTTGTAGTGGTCTCTTAATTTTTTCCAGAGCTGTATATATATATATATATATATATATATATATTAGCTCAAAGAGCCAGCTGCCCAACGTTTTGATATGTTGTACATATCTTTCTCAAGGGAACATGTGTTTGAATCAAAACATTGGAGGTATTTATTTTGTAATGGTGTTCTATATATTGTGACATCATTTTTACTTATATCTTTAAATCTATATTAATTCTAATTAACATTATTTTATATAAACTTATATTTATATTATCATGAAATGCTGGCTGTGAGGATCAGCCATGATTTGGTACACCCTAATTCTCAATCTTGTTTTTTTTTTTTTTTTTTTTTTTGTGACCCACAAAGTAATAGGTCATATTTAGGCATTTGGCTGAATGTCAGTTTAAGTTGGTGTGAAAAGTCCTGTTTGATCTTTTCATCTGACAAATAATTGTGGGAATTTAGTTTTTGAACACTAAAATAACCTACCTATGTCAGGGAGAGAGGGACCAGGCTATTTGGAGGTAATGTGAGTTTACATCTTATGGAGTTGTGCTGTAGACTGAATGATTGATGGGTGTATACTTCTCTGGCTTTGAAATTGTATTCCTTTATGGAATGAAGACCTGTAAGAACAAACATAGTGGTATACTTCAAAGTACAAGTTTGTTATATACAAGTTTTAGACATTTATTGTGGGTAGGTGTTTTGCTTCTGAACAAGAGTTGCTTTGCCAAAGATAAGAAACAGTTAAATGCATGGGTAAGATCATTATTTCCAGCTACTTAAAGGGATTTACAGATTCAGTGTAGCCTATATGCTCAAACAGGCTTTGGTTTTATGCTTCTCTAGTTAGTCTGAAAATTTCAGTTTCTGTCGGAATCAGTTTTAGGAAACAATTACAATGATTTTGTGCTTTTAGCACTCAAAAAAGAACAATTCCTGATTTTATGACGTGTGAAGAATTCCAGAGAAGTCCAGTCAAAGGGTCCTTCCAACCCCTGGATGCTCCCTTTGGCACTGATAATAAGACCACATGGGAACGGGAAGGTGACAGTTTTACAGCTGATAAAGATAAGGTAAATTGAATAATGAAAAAGTGTTTACAATACTGCGCTTCAAATATTTGTGCTGCAACAATATTCTTTTTATGCACTTAAGATGTTTGTTAAAAATAAAAAAATAGGCAATGCAGCTAAATAATATGCAGGTATATGCATATCTTATTTGCATTATGGTGATTGTCATATATATGTGTATGTGTGTGTGTGTGTGTGTGTGTGTGTGTGTGTATATATATATATATATATATATATATATATATTTATAGAATACCACAATGATCCAGCCTACAAACCAGATGGAGAACCTGTCCTTAACTTCTGAAAACCGTCACCAAGCAAGCAAGTTTAAGAAAACGTAAGTACATTTGTTGAGCAAGATTATTTTGCCTTGTGCCCACTAGAGGGCAAGCTTAAGTCCTCAAAGCTCCCAATGTAGTTTGCTTTAAACAAGTACAGTACTCCAAACAAGTATGTCAGTAGCATACATCCCCACCATGGCTGGAAATTCAAAATTGATTCTGCCTGTAAGACAGAAAAGTTGACGACCACGACGTATAGCAACAAAATAGTATAGTATTCAAACATTCTTGTGCTCTCAAGATAATTTAAAAAATGCATAAAGATGGAAAAATGTACAGACAGACAACCTCCATGTATCCCCAGAATCAAATACTTACGCTAAATAATTTGAATAACAAGTTTTAATATAATTGGATAAGTGTTTTTCTAGTTATATAGAAAATTGTAAGAGGGATATACAGATTGACATATCTATGAACAGACATATACCCAGAATGTATTACATTCAGTAAATTATTTTAAATAATGTTAAAACCAAGTGCTTTAGAAATGCAGAATAAAGAGACCATTTAGGGAGTGTCTCCATACTTGGAAGGTTGCACTATAGGCCCCATTCACAGACTTCTAATGTGTGTTTTAAGGAATGTTTTCACTGACATTCTCCCAGAGAATGGTTTTGTTTAAGTATTTGATTACCAATACAGCTGTGGCACGGGGTGGATGTCACTGACATACATGTTTGGCAAATTATTAATACAAATGTATAATTTTATACATTAGCAATTTTAACTTGAATTTGAAATAATAAATATATCTAGGACGGGACCCCCCCCACCCCGCCCCCCCCCCAGACCCCCCCCCCCCCCCACCCCCCCCACCCCACCCCCACCCTTTTTTTTTTTAAAACTAGGTCTTCTCAAAAAAATGATAAACCTGTTAGCATGCAGAAGTTGCTGAGTTTTGGCTATGCAGATGATTGGCATGTAGAGCATGATAAGAAAATTGCCAAAGAGAACCCAAGTAAGTGGCTCCCAGAAAATGTATAGAGATTTGTTATGACAATGTTAATTTTTTTTTAATTATTGTGTACATGAAACAAATTAGGGTAACACTTTACATTTGGTAATTTTTGTTAGTAATGCACTTTTTCTTGCAGCAAATAAATTATGTGGGTGACTGTCTATATATTGATCTGAAGCATTTGGTTACATGTAATGTTTAAAAATGTGTGTGTGTGTGTGTGTGTGTGTATATATATATATATATATATATATATATATATTTTTTTTTTTTTTTTTTTCTTATTTGACAAACTTTTTTGTTACTTTAATCCAATTGAGAACATTTTGAAATATTTATTTTATAGATACTTTTATTGTCAATTAAAGACAGTACACTCACCGGTAGTAAACTTGAAATTACTATGCAAACAAGGTGCCAGCGTAGAGGAAGCACCAGACACAGGGCTTAGAGGACTGAAGAAAAAACGGGAAAAAATTATCATAATTATGCAAGTCAGGTATATCATCAGATTGAAGTATTGGAAGATGTCTGCAAACATCAGTCCTTTTCTGTAAAAAATAAATAAATAAATAAATAAAAATTAAAGTTTTTAGGTGTAAAATTCTCACTAGCAAATATTAGTTCTTCCACAACAGCATGACGAGTGAATAATAAATAGTAACACAGCTCACTTGGCTTGTACTGCTGTCGCTCTTGCTTTGCATTTGCCAGATCCCATTGGTCCTAAGTGGTATCTGTAACTGAAACACAAGTGCAGTTAGTACTATTTAGTATTATTGTAAACTCTTGTTTGCTAATATTGAATGCTATAAAACAGGGATTTAAATCAACAAAGTTGTAGATCCCCATATTAAACTCGGTTATATATATTTATTAAACACATTTTGTAATGCACAAGAACACAATAATAAAGTGTATTGGATTACCAACAATGCTTCTACTGGCTACATTGATATATTCTGAGTTATTGAAAAATAGTTAATAACATGCTTTTTTTCTTACAGGTATAGAGGTAGATCAAAAGAGCTAGAACATTACATCTGAATGTAAACTGCTTTAGTCTGACATGGAGAGACTGATTGCAGACTGCTTTGCCTTTCTTCAGCAACAACTTAATGATCTTTTAATTTCGATTTTAATTTATTACATTTGTATTTTTGTTGCTTCATTTTATTTGTTTGTAACAGTTTTATATTCCATTAGTTATACTGACTCTGCTCTATTTTTCTTTAAGACACTGACATTTCAATGATAAGCTTTCTACCTAAATTCTTTTCCCCAGAATATGGGACACAAGCTGTGTAAAGCACATACGTTTATGGAGGTACACCCAGCCACATTGCCTTTTAACCCATTTCTGAAGGGGATTGGCCTTATTTGTTAATTCATTATTTATAGTGTGTTAGGAATACAATTGCATCTTTTTCATTATAATTTAAAGACGAAGTCCCTCCAAAAATAACAAAAAAAAAAGTCTCTGTTCCTGTTGAAATATCATGTTTACTGGCCATGTGTCATTCCTATTGTATTGTTTACATGAACAGTTAAAAGATAAATGGTGGTTGTCATCACTTTTGATATTTGCTTATAGCTCATTAAAACGAAATATTTAACAACGATGAGATGTAAACAATATACACACTAGATTGTTAATTCAATCAGTAATTATGTGGCCCTTTTCTGGATAGCCACTTTACCAATTCCTCCAGTAACATACATTTTGGCCAAAATTGTCGAGAGAACTAGGACAGTAAAATGGGTTTATTTTAATAAATGTCTGAAAGTATGGCTTTGACAAGAGCTGTTCATGTATTTTAATAGCATGTCAGTCTCATCATCTGTATAAGTAAAAAGTAAATTGCAATTTTAAGTAGAATGTCTCAGTTCTCAAATACTTTCTACAGAGATCCAAGCAATGTGTATTCTTGACAAAAAGTTCCCATCTTTCTGAAGAATGGAGTTCCTTCTCTGTTTTGTTTGTTCTCCCCCAAACATATTATATCTTTATAGAACTTTAATGTGGTAATAGAAGCATAATCCATTTTAGCCCCTTTTCAGACTCAATAGCCATGATCTGATTAAAATAAACAGGCAAAAGTATTTCCATGTAAGTTTGATATGGAACTAACAAAACTGTAAATCTCTTTATATTACACTAATCTCCATATACACTCCAACTACTAATGTCAAATATTACCATGTTTTTGTTTTACTTTATAATTTCCAGGTTTAGTAGAGGATTTAAGAAATGGTAGAATTTTCTGCCAGAAATAATCAGCTTGAAAGGTCATGTTATCTTGTTGAAGAATGCATTTGAATTGTTAAAGGGCTTACACATACTGTTGGACCTGGGTTATGCAGTCTTTCACTACTAGATAACAAGATAACCACAGTTATACCTGGTTCAACAATTGTATCTGGTCGCAGCCTTATGTAGGCTTATGCTGCATTATTCATTTAAGAGAATTAAGATGCTTAAGTGCATGAAAAATATGTGTTACATTTTTTCTGTTCTATATCTGCCCTAGCAGTCCATGTAAATATTTTCCTAATTCTACAGAAATGTTAAGATCATTCATATTCCTGGGGAAAAAAGAAAGAAATTGCTTGGAACAACTAATCTCCAAGTTTAAATCTTCATTTAGTTAAAAACATGTTTTGCTGTTATATGGATGTTATCTATTTAACGATGTCTTCCACAAATGTTATTTTATCCTGCTACCAAGTTTGCATTTACTGTTTGTAGCAATTTATGGGACAAAATGTCACAATAAAACAAGCATGCTCAAAAAATAAAATGTCTTTTTATCTAGTGTCCATAATCCAATTTTCTCAGATTAAGTTTACATTTGAATTAATGTGCAATATTTAATGGCTGATAAATTGTTGTAATTTTTTTTTATGAAACAAAGCAGGCTGAATTAAATGCCTTTATGTATTATAATAACAGACAATTTCTTTAGGTAAATCAAATTGAATTACAAGGTTTATTTAATACCACACATTCCATCATTGCATGATTATAGACAATAGACAGTTACTACAAATATTTATTTATACAAAACATTAGTCAGACTAGTTTATATGACTGATCAGATCTACCTGGATCCCGGAATTGTTCTTCACGACAGGGCTGGAGGTCCTCTTTCAGAGTTAAATTTCCCAAATGGCTCGCTGTATGATGGCTGCACTTCTTTTTTTTTTATACCCACCAAACCCAATTTATGTGTTCTAAATGTGTGTGTGCCTAAATTCAACGGTACTGTTGAGTGTTGACTCAACAAAAACGTCACTATTGTCACAATGTTTACGGGTATTTAGAAGCGCTCATTGTTATACAGTGCTGTGAAAAAGTATCTGCCCCCTGCCTGATTTTCTGCATTTTTGCAATTTTTCCTATTGAATTTGGTCAGATCTTTTTGTGGGTTGTAGTAGTATATAGAGGTTGTCTGAAAGAAAAAATGACACCAAAGTTTGGTGCTTCTTTCATTTGTTTGGTGTGAATCAAACATGCAATCTTCAGGTATGGAAAAAGTTATTGCCCCCCCTTGTTAACTCAACCCAATAAAAGGGATAATTAGGGTCAGCTGTTTGAATACTATGGTTAACAATCAAGCCTGATTTGGGCCAGCCCTGCACAATATAAATATGACTAACTTTGGCCCTTACCATCAGAGTGAAGTTGTCAGCACACAGGTTCTAGAGGCACATCACGTTACGATCAAAAGAAATTCCTGAAGACCTCAGGAAAAAAGTTGTTGATGCCTATCAGTCTGGAATGGGTTACAAAACCATTTCAAAGGCTCTGGGGTTCCACCAAACCACAGGTGGAGCCATATTGTCCAAATGGAGAAAATTTGGGACAGTATTGAATCTTCCCAGGAGTGGCCATCCTGCCAAAATCTCTCCAAGGGCAAGGCGTAAAATCGTCCAGGAAGTCATAAAGAACTCTAGAACAACATCAAGGGATCTGCAGGCCTCTCTCGCCTTGGCTAAGGTCAGTGTTCATGACTCCACCATCAGAAAGACACTGGGCAAAAATAGGATTTATGGCAGAGTAGCAAGGTGGAAACCACTGTTCGCTAGCATGAATGCTTGTCTCAGGTTTGCCAAAAATCAACTGGATGATCCTCAAGAGTTCTGGAAGAATGTTCTGTGGACAGATGAATCAAAAGTGGAACTTAATGGTCAACATGGGCCCCTTTATGTCTGGTGAAAACCAAACACTGCATTCCACAGTAAGAACCTCATACCAACGGTCAAGCATGGTTGTGGTAGTGTCATGATTTGGGGATGCTTTGCTGCATGAGGACCTGGACAACTTGCCATCATTGAAGGAACCGTGAATTATGCTTTATCAGAGAATTCTACAGGAGAATGTCAGGCCATCCGTCCATCATCTGAAGCTGAACCACAGCTAGGTCATGCAGCAAGACAGTGATCCGAAACACACAAGCAAGTATACATCAGAATGGTTGAAAATTTTGGGGATGGCCTACTCAAAGTCCAGACCTAAACCACATTGAGATGTTGTGGCAGGACCTGAAATTAGCAGTTTATGCTCCCAAATCCACAAATGTCACTGAGTTGAAGCAGTTCTGCATGAAGGAGTGGGTTGAAATTCTTCCACAGCGCTGTGAGAGACTGATCAATAACTACCGGAAGCGTTTGGTTGCAATTATTGAGTCTAAGGGTGCATTGGGTGTTGCATACCTTTCTTTTAATAAATGAAATAATTATCACATTTTTGTGTTATTTGTTCACTCAGGGTCCTTTTTATCTAATATTAGATTTTGGTTGAAGATCTGATAGCATTCAGTTTCAAAATATGCAAAAATCTATAATTCTAATTATAATGAATCGATAATTAAGATAACAGTAATAGATGTATCACAGCTCTATTAATAGGTTTCCACTAGGACAGTTAGTGGTTTGGTTTGGGAATGTCCCAAAGTACATGACCGTTTAACCCTATGTTCTGTTCCACAGCACATGAACGTTTGACTCTTCCTTCCATATGTCAGTATAACATGCATTTTATTTTTAACCCTACAGCTGGAAAAGAAAACTGGTATACAAAATTGTAAGTTGCTTTTAAGTTATTGGATACAATTGGATCTATACAGGGTTGACATTTTTCGAATGTCTTTGTACTCCAATGCTGTTGTGATTTTGTGAGCTCTTGTTGATCCCTGAACAGTTATAAAATAGCAGATACATAAATAGAAAAGTACTGAATAAGATACAGCAGATCAGTGTTATTTTTTTGTTAAATGCTTTATTACCTAACCTTTTCGTTCTGCCAAAGGGCTCTAGTTTTCTAAGCACATGCTCAATTAAATAGAGTGGTGAAACATCCAAAAATGTTTGGCTGCTGGCTCATTGAGGAAAACAGTACATTTATTTTAAGAGTAGCCAAAATACCAATATAATACCTTCACCTTGTTAACACTAGCAGGTCATATTTCAAAGGCAACTGCTCACTTATGCTAAACATGGCGTGTTTTGGATCAATGACCTTGTGGGAAGGCAAGAGGAGTGTATTCACCTCATTGTATAACCAATAGTTTCACAGATAGGTGGGAGCAGTTCAAAAGTATAAAGTGGGCCGATCTAACTGATGTTATGTTTCATTCCCTGCAATCAAAGAACAAAACAAACGTGTTGGAAAGAGAGACCAAATCAGTTTACCAAATAGCATGAAGACTCCTAGAAAGGTAGGCTGCTATTATTTAGCTAAGACTATAATGTTAAGTGAACAAAGCTGTGTCTTTTACGTTTTTCTCACTGGTACTTTTATCAATTTTTAGGAGCTGAAAATCATGGCACCAATTTTACTCAATGTTGGCAATGAATGTACTGATTATCTTGAGTAAGTATATATTTTTTTATTTAATATCGTTGAATTGAACAGAAATGCACATTCTTACTATTTTGGTAATGATCTTCTGAAACTCCTGTTGACTACTTAGCTACAAACTTTCTTTTAGATCTTAAAATAGTAATTGCCTTAAACTCTTCTTATCCTAGACCGTCTAGGTCATCAAATGATTTGATTTCACATCTGATTTGTTTTTGTGTGTTTCTATTTAGACATGGACTGGTACATGTTTAAACCCCTCACTTAGATTTCATGGAGGAGGACATTCTTTATCACTTTAACCTGGGAACCAAAACTCACAATTTGCCTGCGATGTTTGGAGATATAAAGGTGGGTAAGTTGAAAGCTTTTGCCCAGTTCATATACAAGGAGCTGGAGTTAAAGGGAGACTGCAATGATATCGATGACATCTGTGTTGGGACAGACAGGTACTCCATGTACAAAGCTGGGCCTGTGCTTTCCATAAGTGTAAGTAAAATATCTCGGTGAACAACTTCCCTCTTCTCTTGCGCAATTTAAACATGATGACTTTTAGATAAAGTAAAACATTTTGTTTTGGTTTACAGCATGGAATGGGAGTTCCTTCCATCTCTATGATGATTCATGAACTTATAAAACTTTTGCACCATGCCAGATGTCGGGATGTGACGCTCATTCGTATTGGTATTTCAGGTGGTGTAGGTATGTCGTCTTTAATAATTTTTTCATACATAAAATCATTAGTCTGTGTACTTTTTGCAAAAACTGGGACTAAACCAACATATCTGTCTTTAAATTGGAGTGTGTGAACTCAGTTTGTTTTCTTCTGCATATTGTATGTGTGTTGATCATTTTCTGCACTGCTTTTTGTAGGTCTTGAGCCTGGGACTGTTGTAATTACAGACACAGCAGTGGACTCTTTCTTCCAGCCTCAGTTTGAACAGGTGGTGCTGGGCAAAGTAATTGTCAGAAGCACTCAACTAGATGAGAACTTGGCTCAGGAGTTACTGCAGTGTGGTAAAGAGATCCCTAACCTGCCTACTGTTCTTGGAAACACTATGCACCCATGATTTTTATGAAGGTACATTTTCAACTCCCAATTAACTTGTATATTCCTGTAATTACACTGCAACCTTGCTTTAGTAGTGAAGTTGCAGTTTTGTGCGCATATATATAGCTTATGAAACTTTTAGAATGAACTACTTATGATAACTTCCCAAAAACTATGCCTTGCCTGAATGCATTCTCAGTTAAATTGATGTGGGGATTTTGCAGGTCAAGGGAGGTGTTTAAAGTTCCAGTCTCTTGCCTCTCTGGATCAATGAACATCGGCTTTGTCTCATTTGTAGCAATCCATTAACTTTGCTTGGAATTTTACAAGTGAACAAATTTATTGCTATTTATGGCATATACTGGATTCTGAACAGCTGTAAAATAATTATAACTATCTTATTTATTATTTAAAGGTCAGGGGCGGTTAGATGGAGCATTGTGCTCATTCTCTACTGAAGATAAACTGGAATACCTGAGAAAAGCACACAAGGCTGGTGTAAGAAACATTGAAATGGAATCCACTGTATTTGCAGCCATGTGTCGTGTCTGTGGACTGAAAGGTATTTTTCTTTTTTTTTTGCTTGTTCATGCAGACAATGAACTACTTGGTTCTATCAATCACTGCCTTGTAGTAAAAAGCAGTATTAAAGTACAAAGTATCTTGTGGGTTGACACCCCCCCCAATCCCCCCCAATCCCCCCCCCTTTGCTTGTCACTGTAGTGGAGATTCTGATGGCTTATTTGCAACCTCCATTAATGAGGCACCAGGCAGAGACCAGTTTAGCTGAATTCCTGAGGGCAATATTTGAGAGCATTATCAGAATATACAACTGTGAAAATAGCTATTATTGTGAATGTTATAATCTGATTTCATCTTTTTTTTTATCTTTCAGCCGTCGTTATCTGTGTGACCTTGCTGGATCGATTTAAAGGTGACCAGATTTCAACGCCACATGAACTTCTACTTGAATATCAACAGCGTCCTCAGTACCTGGTGTCACATTTTATCAAGCTTGGGCTTCATAATTAATAAATAATGATATTTGTTCTGTAAATAATATATGTGGATGTTTAAAATAAATAAATAAATATATATATATATATATATATATATTGTTCTAACGGTAATATGTTTCTATCTGATGATGATTTTACTGTGTATATTTTTATTGCAATAATAAATATTCCCACGGAATGTGGGGTTTAATAAGATAAAATGTTTATAACCAAATTATCAAGGAAAAATACAGTACACAACCAACCTCATTTAAAATGATCTTAACCCCACAATATAAACATTTCAAATTCTTCCAGTAGTAATGGACCTGTTGCTACCCACTTAAGTGACATAAAATTGGTCAAGATTGATAGTTAAAGCAATTTGAGGGGTTATATAGACTTTATGATTAAAATATTTTTGTCCTATAAATATTTATACTGAGGAAAATCCTGGATTATTTGAGGTTTCTCATAATTATTGATGAAAACCCATTGTGCAGTCCAGCTATAGACATATTTATTTTTCATTCTATAATGTTTAAAAGAATAGATTTGGTCAGGAATTGAATTATTCTAAAACTATAAAGTCATTCCACATGTACTTCAAGGTGTCTGCTAGCAAACAATTTCTAGATCTTTTACTCGGAGAATGCGTTGGTTTGTTCAATGTGGGATGAATATCTTTAATAACTAATTTAAAAGTCTTGCCTCTATAAATGAAACAAAAAGCCAGCTAATTAGCAAATGCCTGGGAGAGTTGTTTCAGCTGCCATGGTTCTCTATTTATTACTTTAAAGTCTAATGACTATCATACATTGAAGTCCAATTTCTCATACCATCTGACATGAAATACAATAAAAGGCTCATAGTTTTACACACACACCTTGTAGGTCGAATGAATTACAGCATAGTTAAAAACTACCCTGTAGTTGCCCTATTTCTAGGTTTAGTTTAGAAAAGTAACATACAATTATTTATTTCAACTGATCTCAAACTTAAGTTGTCATACTTGACTAAATTGTATCTTATTAGCTCATTAGGTAGGACAGTCCTCTCATTTACATGACCATGTTTATCCTTAAAAACACACACACACACACACACACACACACACACACACACACACACACACACACACACACACACACACACACACAAAAATACGTTGGAGTAGTCAGTTCTAGTCAAGTGCATGACAACCAACACAAGATACCCTACTCTGTCTGGTATGGCAAAATCAGATTATAAAAAGCCTCTACTGAAAACAAAAAAAATAATCAGTAACAAACCAAAACTTGCGTTGCAAACTTAGTTCTACCTTTTGAAATGAACACATAAATAACACAGAATGTCTATAATTATTACAAGGTGTTATTTGTAATACCAAACATTTACACAGACATCAGAATTTGAGAAACATGTTGCAGAAAGGTGTATATTGTTCTGTAATCATGTCTGGAATACAGTAGATTCCATGTCTCTCCTTGGAGGTCTCGGTGGGCAGATGTTTGATAAAACTTCTTTGGCATAAAAAGTATTATGAAGTCCTGCTTTTCTGAGTGCTTGTTCAACTCGAACTCGAGGATCAGAGACTATCTGGTATATATAAAAAAAGAAGAATTGTAACGATAGACTATATAACATACAATTTCAAATAGAGAGCCATCAGTAACAAAAGTAGATGATTGCAAGCTATAGTCAGAACCTTTGTTCACTGAATAGTGGATAACCATGGAAGTGAGGAATTGTTTAAACTAGGTTTGAAGGGGGCATGTTACACACAAAAAGAGCATATGACAAAATATACTTTGAAGCATTGATTGACTGAGGACAGGGGGAAGGAGACACAGTGGTGAGTGTATGAAAATGGGCTACCTAATTATGTTGTATAAGATCCAGCTTGACAGTTCTGAGATCAATTAGCATCTAAAAAAAGGACAAACTTAGATTTGCTGAAAGGTCTCCTCTCGTACGTTCCTGTGTTCTTATGAACAGATAACATTTTTAAATATTTGCTAAAGAGTTTACTCAGCAATATTGTGGTTCCACAAATGTTATGTATTTACTACAAAAATGTACCATGTAAATCACCAGTGTAACTGTACTTTATAAGGAGGGTTGACTGTATTTGTGAAAAAGAGGGTAAGCTACAGGCCACTAACCTGGCATGACCCTGTACAGATGTTCATGAAATTTGTTTTGGCTGTTCTTATGGACTCTGGTCATGATAGTTTGCCTTTTGGCCTTGAAAGAAATTTCTACACATGTTTTTGTACATCTAGTTAATGTTCAACTAAAGCAAACAGTTACAATTGTTGTTGTTTTTTTGTTATTGTTAGTTAATCTAAAACACTTTGTTCTGAACAAAAATGTAACCACCCCTCCTAAGTATTTTTCCTTTTTATTTTATTAACATAACATTATTTATGATACAGTATTATATCAGAATATATATATATATGTTTATATATTATATATATATATATATATATATATATATAATAATCTTGATGCATACCTGATTTTCACTGTATGTGTGCAAATTGAAAAGTGGCCTTTGAAGAACAAACTCTTCATCTGCACCAATCCCATGTCTTGCTTTTGATGCTTCTGTGTCACTCATCATCCTCACAGGGTCAAATTCTGCCACAACTGCAACCTGCAGAATACAAAAACAGATATATTGGTAACTAAGAACTACAGTATGACAATAACCAGAAGGGACATTTTAACCAGAAGGGGTAGTGAAGTTAAATACATTGTTCATGAATAATCACTAGGATTTGGCCTACTAGGATGTGTGATTTTACTCAAAATGAATACACTATGTTTTAGCTGTAGAATGTAAGTTATATTCAGTACCTGGTTTCTAAGGATGTTTAGGTGGCGTTGCCTCTCTTCCTCCTCCTGTTGCTGCTGAAGAGCTTGTACTTCCTTTTCCTTCACACGCTGCTGCAGCAAACACTGTCTGAACCGAACCCTGGAAGGAGACATGTAGAAAACAGCTCAGTAAATGTTTGTTCAAAGCAATAAACTACAACCATATGGTTCTATGTTCTGTCTTGAACTGATGGTGTTAAACATAGCTTCAAAGGGTTCCCATAATCACCTTTAGTTTTATAATCTAAATATATTTAGATTATATTTATATTTTATATTGTGTATTACTTGACCAGAAAGCAGAGTTTAGGTGGTTTTAGACCTTATATGCCACTAAGCTGTGAGACGAAACACACCTCTGCTTTTGTACTTAAAGCAGTAGGGTGTTATAAATGACATCTTCAAGCTTTTTTCAGCCCATAAGCAAAAACAGAAAAGAAGGAGATTTACTATCACAGTTTGTGGCTTGCAGTTTTCAAGATTGGGAATTTAAAACACGCATCTCATTAGACTTGTATCAGAATAAGACACATTGGCTTGTTCACAAAATTATGACTACAGGGCACTACAAGAGTACACGGAGATTCTTGATTTGGTGTCAACTGAATCATTCATTCAATGGCATGTTGTTTTGGTAAGCTGTCACAAGAGCCTTTGTGACATCCTTGTATATCAAGAGTGTCCTGTATTTTGCAGGGTATAGATTTGTAACCCTAATGAAAAGCAATGTCAGAGAGATTAACCTAATTTGTTACCTTTCTCTGTCTTTTTTAGCTTGCTCTGCCATGGACTTTTTCAGCTCTTCCAGTCGCTGTTGGTCTTTTCTTTCCATTTCATTTCTCATCAATTGCTTCTCTATGTAATATTGTTTAATCTGTAATGTGGTAAAGGTATACAATAAACGCAAAAAACTAGCACAACAAAAATGTTTGAATGTGAAATTTGATTTGCATATGTTCATCAATGAATGAATGAAACTATGAATGTATATATATATACACACACACACACTATTAATTGTATTGTATAATATCACAAATCTTTGAGTAAAATAGAATTAATTTAAAATCAGAACCCTACCTTTTCTTTTTCCAGTGATCTTTTCTGTATACATTTGAGCTTTTCCTTTTTCTGTTTTTCCTCTTCTTCCGCTTGCTTCCTGTCTGCTATAGCTGCTTCTAGCCTTGCCATTTCTTCCTGTTGTGCACGCCAGTGTTCAAGCTGGGGATAGAAAGTAAAAAAAAACAAACAAACATCTTAGTATAGAAGTAAGTGCCAGCCACATCTTTGCCAAAAGAAAAAAACAAAAGGATACTTGGTCTAAAGTGGAATATAACTAGAAGGCTCTGGCCTTTACCTCTCTAAAGACACTTAGGCAGAACTAGCCTATGTTACATATACAATCTAGGGCAAGCAATGTGAACTGAACTCATATAAAAGCATGAAAGCACATAAAAGACATAAAAAAAACACATTATTTGAGCAACTGCAATAAGAATTGCTCCAAATCATAAACTGTCAAATAGTAATTTGTTCACAAGATGGTTTCTGACTTTCTTATGTAATGAAAACTCTTATTAAGTCACATGGAAATCTGCTCTGAGTAGCCAAAAAAGTTAATAAGATGCCTAAAGGGTTTTGAACAAGTTTATCACACATTTTATTTAAGCTTATTTTATGAGCTTTTTACTGCTTCTTCCTACATTAAGAATACTAATACTAATAATATTATTGCAGTTACATTTAGTAAAGACACACTTGGATATGTGCATGGCACACATGAAGCAAGCTATTCTTTCAGTTACCTACATAAGAGAGAGTAGTCAAATGGAAATACATCTTTTAGACCTTAAAGAGCAAATCTTTTTTAAAATGTGGAAATCACCAATCCACTAGTTTGAATATTTGGGACTTAATTTAGACCACAGTTAGTTCTAATCTTGGACAAATTTACCCAATGTAAGGTAGCATTAGGAAGTCCAAGATTTGTGCTAGTCTGGGTCAGTGACACCGGCTGTACAACTGTCAAATTCTAATAATGATGTTACATAGAAATTAATACAGCTATATCTAGCTGCTTTCCTGAAACTGCTTCTAATGGTCTGCACCATTTATTATGTGATTAACAGGCTAAGTAGGGTTTCATTAAACAAATTTAACAGAAGTGAGTGATTTTTCCAAAGCAGAGGCAGCACAGTGACCGAGTGACTTTATAAGCATCCTGTATATTACTGTATGTATTTTGGTAGGTAGGGAAAATGTTGATTATATGTCACTGACAAGATACCAACCATAGCAAATCTAACAATCAATAATGTTTCTATCGTTATTATTTCGTAAGTGGTTGCCTTCTGGGGGAGCAATAGGAATGCTATTGCTGATCTTTTAATATTAAGTTAAGTGCATTAATGGCTGCAAATTAGGAGAAGGCAACTGCAAGCACTGGCCGAAAGGGGGGGAGGGTTTCCTGCTAAGTGAAACGAGAATCTCCCAGATAAGAAAAGAAAAATGAAAAATGAGAAAATGCATCTTACACTTACTAACAAAGATTGACAGTGACTTCGCAATGGCTAAACTGCTGCAGATGAAGCTGATGCCAAATGCTCAGGCAGAGTTTTAATTTTTATCTCAGACAGTGTACACCAACAGGGCACGCCATGCTGTGAGGCAAAGCTCATCAAGTTAATTACAGTGTTTTTGACAGACAATAATGAAAAGCCTTTTGGTAATCAGAAAACACTGCAGTGGAAATCACAGGGATTGATGTACATACATTTATATAAGATATTCAAAACTACAATGTGTAAAATTCTGTATAACTGAGATGCTTCATACCGTGATAAACAGCTATCTGCTAGTTGTGTAAAATAACTTTCATAATTCAAAGTCATACCTCACCTTAATTTTATAATAATTATTAACAAAAAATAGTCTTAAGGACCAAAAAAGCCCAGTCAAATTTGAACTTTTCTTGATTTCTGTTTCATTATGAATTTATATAGTGGTATATCATATTTTAACTTTTTTATTGTATCTAGTAATTTACCAGAGCTCACCTTGTCTTTCAGTTCAGCACATATTTCTTGTTGCCGCCTTCTGTCATTCTTCAGTGCAATCTCTTCTTCATAAGCCATACATGCCTCATCAAGAGTTGCTACTGCCTTTAACTGTAAGTCCTTTTTATCTCGGATCCAGCCCTGTACAAGAGATTTCTGCTGCTCTACTGTAAAACGGTACCAGTCCCAAGACCTCTCATGGTCACTCTGTAATATAAACAGCAACATTGTTCTGTGTTTTCACTGCTGGGTTATAATTTGTAGATCTGATATATTCAACATAAATAAATTAATTAAATAGTTTACATTGTAGAGTCAAGTGCACTGACAGTAAATTCACAAATGAATGGTGAAATGTCCTGATATCTACAGCAATCTAAGCCTGAAAAAATAGTAAAGGCATCTCCTCTCCAGCCTGCAGAGTGCACACCAGCAATTCAGCAGTACAGTTTATATCACTGGACCTGCTAAATACAGTGTATTTTTAGATACACAATTCATTTTTACAAAGCATTTAAAAAATGTGATTTTGCACTTGCTACAAGCTTCAAGCTTCCAATACATTCACACAATAATTTATTCTACAGCAAATATTTTAACTGTATGAAATATAATTTTTCTTGTTGTGAATTTGCCTTTACATAAAGTGCAAAATCAATCCTACTATACTAATAATGGAGAATGCAAATTATTTATCCATGTAAAAGTATTCTCTATCTTGCACATAGTAACACATTTGTCATCACTTCAAAATCAAAGATTTGGACTTGAATTTTAATTATCCTCAATGTGCGTGTGTATGAGGAGATTGCATTTTTATGGCAGAAGCAGATAGGTGCAAAGGTCAAAGTGATGTAATTGCTGAACATGGTCAGAAAAATAATGTTTACGCATTCATGTATACATGATAAAACTTGGCTTGGGACTGACGTACAACCTATTTACATTTTAATGCAACTACACATCTACCTCAGATTATTTATTTATTTATTTATTAATAAATTCCATTACATATTAGGTTTCAGAAAATTATTCTTAAGAATTACATTTTCTTAACTACAGTGTTTCTACTCAGGTCATAACAAGGAGAACTACACAGTTCATACAAACATATTGGACTATGCAAATGCTCATCAAAAATATCTCTATTTAGATAATTAGGAACACAGACAATAGACAATTAAGCCAGCATTCATTCAATAATAACCAGAAATAAAGATTTTACGCAAACAGGTACAGAAATTCATTAATCAAGCTCTACATTTTGAAGTACTGTTGCTACCGTAAAAAATGGTTCTGACCCTTCTTTGCAACTTGGTCCTTTCTGTTGGCTGTTTCTGTACATGTGAACTGCTTTGGTCGGACACAAGTTTGACTAAAATTTTAATCTACAATTTCTTTGTCTAGTTGACATAACCTTTTGTTATACACTGTGAACCACTCTACCATCATTTAATATCTATTGAAGTAAAGAATAGGACCAGCATAACATTTTTTAATTATTATTACGCATTGAAAAGGTAACTTGTGATAGAAAAAAGAGACTAACCAGTTCCTGTTTTGATTTGTGAGGCAGCAGTCTTCGTAGCATATCCATGTACATGGTTCTTCTGTTCTTAAGATCATGAGGATACTGGTCAATAGTGGTATGAAATACAAAGTGATCCAGTTCACTCCATCCACAGCAACTGAAAAAATATTACACATTATTTACCTTACTTATCTGGTATTTACTCGTGCGCTCTTTCTAACCAGAGACAACAGTAAGTATTAATTTATTATAAATCACCTTTATAATAAAATCAACTGTGTTTTTTAAAAGTTTGAGCTCAACAAGGTCCGTAGCAATATGTTCTCCACTAAACACCATAGAAGATGCCTCTAGTTAGTTCCCTAGAAGGGCTTTTTGGAATAGTTATAAACTCAAATGTTTTTACATGAATACGTTTACCTGTCCAGAGCCTTCAGTCGTTCATTAATGTTCTGTAGCCTGGACTTGTATTTGTTCCCAAATGTCTGGAATTCATTCAGCAATGAAGCCTTCAGATCAGGATAGGGACAATGCAAAAGTAATACTTGCTTGGGTATTTGCTCTAAATCACTAGGAATAACTTCCAATGAAGAAAGCAATTCCTGTAGAAGAAAATATATACAATATCATTATATTGTGTGTTGCAAAGGGCATCAGCTATTTCAATTGTGATCCTATTTCTACAGATAAATATCTGATGTTGCTATTAAACCTACCTCAGCTCTAGTCACACTGATGCTTTCTTCTGCAGCTTGAATTTCACACTTGAGTTTTTCTATTATGTCTTTCTGCTGCTCCTTTACAAATTCAACCTAAAATGTCACAGCCACACACACAAAAAAAAAAAATCAATAAATTATATTGATATTGTGGTTTATATTTTATTCCCTTAGTGTTTTTGGTTTGAGGATGATACTGAAAGAAAAAAAAATTGCATTTCATTTTATTTTATATTAACTATCAAGTCAAATTTCATCATAATAATGAATACATTTTTATTGTATGGTTAAAATCAATTTAATTTCTGATTAAAGAAATCTCTGCAGGTCTTGATTTCAAAAGCATTTTCACAGTCATTTCACCTAGAAAGTAAAATTGTCCCCGCCCCTTCAAGACCGTTTTTCCTTACAGTAACCAAGCAGCTGCTTCACCTACAGACTGACATGGTTTGTAGCCAGTAAGATGCACTCCCGAAATGCTGAGATAAAATGGCCCATGGAGTCCAAGGATAACACATATCCTGGAAGGCAAGCAAATAAGCTCAGAAATGATTTAACCTAGTGTAGTTCCAGCTGTAATGTTGTTGGGCCATAAATGCTTGCGATATGCCTTTTTTTGGATTTCTACATTTGAGACAACATAGAAGATTTATTAAATTATTTATTTAGGTTACAATTACTTTAAAGGTAGCCAATCTGGAGCCATTGTTTTTTTTTTTAGTTTTGATTCTGAAACGGCTAAATGTTAATGTAGGTTTAGATACAAAGGACCATATGGACAGCTGGAAATAATTAATCAAAACCAATGGTTGAAGACGTGGTGCACACGGGAAGGCTTCACCTATCTTGATCATTGGACCACTTTCTACAACGAGGACTATCTGTATAGACGGGATGGACTGCATTTAAATAACAAGGGAACTAGTCTACTTGGAGAAAAGATCCTCGAGCAGGTTCGGAAGCATTTAAACTAGAAAGGAAGGGGGGAGAAATCAACAAAAAAACAGAAGGGAGACCGCATCAAAACAAGAACAACAACTCAGGTAAGACAACCATTAAATGTATTTATCTAAATGCTAGAAGTATCAGAAACAAAATTCTAGAACTTGAAGCTACTGCACTAACAGGTAACTATGATGTGATAGGTGTTACAGAAACGTGGTTATCTGAGAGTGATGGGGACGAATATAATATTTGTGGGTATACACTGTATAGGAAAGACAGGCAGGACAGACGAGGAGGAGGGGTAGCGCTATACATAAGAAACAGTCTTGAAGCCCAGGTGTTAAACCTGGACAAAGAAAATAAAACCGAATCAATATGGGTCAGAATAACAGACAAAAATTCAAAAGGCATAATAATAGGAGCATGCTATAGACCGCCAGATTCAGACGGTGAGCACAATAATCTGTTATACAATGACATTAGAAATGTGTGTAGCAAAGGAGAAGCCATACTAATGGGGGATTTCAACTTCCCCCAAATAAAATGGGAAAACCCGGTGGGTAGCGCGAAGGATGAAATAGAAATGGTGGAAATGACAAATGACTGCTTCCTAACACAATTTGTGAAGGCACCCACTAGAGGGGAGGCATGCCTTGATTTAGTCTTTTCAAATAACGAAGATAGAATAACTAAAACAGAGGTCAGAGAACCACTGGCAAACTCAGACCACAACATGGTCTCATTTGAAGTGTTTTTTAAATCCTCAAAAGTAAAGACTAAAGCTAAGGTTTACAATTTTAGAAAAGCAAACTATGAAGGCATGAAACAGAGACTAACAGAAGTAGATTGGAGTAAAATAGAGAAAACACCCACAGAAGAAGGATGGTTGTTCTTCAAAAACGTAGTACTAGAGGCGCAAAACAATTATATCCCTAAAGTAGACAAATCTAAATGTAAAACTAAATTGCCAAAATGGTTTAATAGATCAATTAAAAAAAATATTCAGCGAAAAAAGGCACTTTACAGAGCATTAAAAAAGGACCAAAAAGAAAGTACACAGAAAGAGTACACAGAACTGCAAATGCAAGTCAAAAAGGAAGTTAGAAAGGCCAAGAGAGAAATAGAAATGAACATTGCTAAGGGAGCTAAAACCAATTCCAAAATGTTTTTCCAATATTACAACAGCAAGAGAACATTCAAAGAGGAGATTAAATGTTTAAGAGATACAAATGGCAAAATCATAGAGGAAGAAAAAAAAATAGCAAATATGTTAAATGATTACTTTTCACAAGTTTTTACAAAGGAAGATACTGACAACATGCCCCACATGTCATCCAGTTCCTATCCAGTTTTAAATAACTTTAGCATAACTGAGGCAGAAGTGTTAAAGGGACTAGGAGCTCTTAAAATAAACAAATCCCCTGGGCCGGATGAGATCCTCCCAGTAGTACTCAAAGAAATGAAAGAAGTAATTTACAAACCGCTAACCAAGATCATGCAGCAGTCTCTTGACACAGGGGTGGTACCGACAGACTGGAAAATTGCAAACGTAATACCGATCCACAAAAAGGGAAACAAAACTGAACCAGGTAACTACAGACCAGTAAGCCTGACTTCTATTATATGCAAACTTATGGAAACTATAATAAGATCCAAAATGGAAAATTACCTATATGGTAACAGGGTACTGGGAGACAGTCAACATGGTTTTAGGAAAGGGAGATCGTGTCTAACTAACTTGCTTGATTTTTTTGAGGATGCAACATCGATAATGGATAATTGCAAAGCATATGACATGGTTTATTTAGATTTCCAGAAAGCTTTTGACAAAGTCCCGCACAAAAGATTAATTCTCAAACTGAACGCAGTTGGGATTCAAGGAAACACATGTACATGGATTAGGGAGTGGTTAACATGTAGAAAACAGAAAGTACTGATTAGAGGAAAAACCTCAGAATGGAGTGTGGTAACCAGCGGTGTACCACAGGGATCAGTATTAGGTCCTCTGCTATTCCTAATCTACATTAATGATTTAGATTCTGGTATAGTAAGCAAACTTGTTAAATTTGCAGACGACACAAAAGTAGGAGGAGTGGCAAACACTGTTGCAGCAGCAAAGGTCATTCAAAATGATCTAGACAAGATTCAGAACTGGGCAGATACATGGCAAATGACATTTAATAGAGAAAAGTGTAAGGTACTGCACGCAGGAAATAAAAATGTACATTATAAATATCATATGGGAGATATTGAAATTGGAGAAGGAATCTATGAAAAAGACCTAGGAGTTTTTGTTGACTCAGAAATGTCTTCATCTAGGCAATGTGGGGAAGCTATAAAAAAGGCTAACAAGATACTCGGATACATTGTGAAAAGTGTTGAATTAAAATCAAGGGAAGTAATGTTAAAACTGTACAATGCACTAGTAAGACCTCATCTTGAATATTGTGTGCAGTTCTGGTCACCTTGCTATAAAAAAGATATTGCTGCTCTAGAAAGAGTGCAAAGAAGAGCGACCAGAATTATTCCGGGCTTAAAAGGCATGTCATATGCAGACAGGCTAAAAGAATTGAATCTGTTCAGTCTTGAACAAAGAAGACTACGTGGCGACCTAATTCAAGCATTCAAAATTCTAAAAGGTATTGACAGTGTCGACGCAAGGGACTTTTTCAGCCTGAAAAAAGAAACAAGGACCAGGGGTCACAAATGGAGTTTAGAAAAAGGGGCATTCAGAACAGAAAATAGGAGACACTTTTTTACACAGAGAATTGTGAGGGTCTGGAATCAACTCCCCAGTAATGTTGTTGAAGCTGACACCCTGGGATCCTTCAAGAAGCTGCTTGATGAGATTTTGGGATCAATAAGCTACTAACAACCAAACGAGCAAGATGGGCCGAATGGCCTCCTCTCGTTTGTAAACTTTCTTATGTTCTTATGTTCTTACTGGATTTTTTTTCTGACCAAGATAATAAAGTATGGTCAGGATGGACTCCCTCTTGATTCGCACTTGTTATGTGCCCTTACCCGATACAGACAGACGTTGTTGTTCCTATCTTTCTACCCCCAGAACATGGTTCTTGCACTATACAGCTATACTGTATACCATCCATAACTATTAAACACAAATTCAGTTTCAATCAAACAAATGCACAACGCATAATTGAATGTATTAAAGTTCCTTTTTGATTTTCTAAATTCACTACTTATGGGTCTTTAACAGTTATGGAAGATAGGCTTCACAATATTTCTAAACTATGCAGCCTATGCACAATAAATACATATTTACATTCACACATATCAATAAGACTTTAAAAAAAAAAAAAACCTTAACGAAACTGGATACTCTTAGGCATTGCAGTTTCATTTTGATTAATACATAATTACAAATAAGTAAAAACAAAAGTGAAAAAAAAGGTTGCATACAGTGCTCCCAAACAGTACTTGTATAAATTAACAAATAAAAAAAATAAAAACAAACCATATAACAAGTCATGCAAACATCTATTTCCATTTCATTTTCATCATATCATATTCAGTTGATATTTGATGGCTTAACAAAAGGAGGCAAAATTTCCATTATGACATCACAAGCCAAATCTTGGACAAAATAGGTAGGGACCTTAGGGATTACTGTACTCTTAATAACAGATTCCTTGCTGCTAAAAAAAAATAAAGTTATGTTTGCAAAGTGTTAACATGAGCTGCAGCTACTAGAACATATTCTAATTGGTGTTGTTTGGCTTTAATAAGGGACATAATATTACATAAGGTGACAGCTCCCTACGGCAAAACCTGAGAGAGATTAAAATAGTGATATTTCAAACCGAAATATTAAGTACTTTTTGAAACCAACATGAAACTGTTAAAACTTAAACTTAAACTTAAACTGTTAAAGCACACAATCTTCCAGAAAATAAACAGAATGCTGTCCAGTGCAATCATATAGACTGCAGTACTGTGTCTTAAATTGATTTTGGGAAGCAATTTATTTTCCACTTGTAACACAAAGGAAATTGGGTGCAACTCGCAGAGCAGACTTGCAACAGCAGGGTTTTTTTGACTGAGGGGGTGATGCAGAACAAAAAGCTACATTTTCTGAAAAGACAAGTATAGTCTTGATGAATACAGATAAGGGCTAAAGGACCAGAAGGACAGTGTAGAACAAATAAACTAAACATAATAACAAAGCAAAAAATAATGCTATTTCTACATACTGAAATAAAGTTTGAACTTGAAGCTTTCTTGTAAAATAAATAAATAAAGGACTAGATTATTAAATTGGCATCAAATGGATTGGTCTTAGTCTATGCTATTAAAGCATAAAAGTGGTTAAAACTGAAGAAGAAAATAGCCTAACACAAACAGTTAATTTGTGAATGAAAATGGATGGTAATTTTACCCTTATGAATTAATCTGCTATATTCTGGCATGGGTATCAAAATAATGTTGCCATGTTTTAAGTAATCAGAAACCATTTAAAGAATTGAACATAAAATCGTATTGCTTTAAAATCGCCAGTTCTTTATAATAAAATGTTTTTTTTTTATTTTATTTTTTTTGCTTGTCTAAGCTAAATGTAAGCGTTGTCATTAGTCATTTAATAACCTCTGGAGGACAGCAACAGGGTCAGATTTGAATTCTCACAGATTGAAAGCAAAAACATTATTCTATTAAACTAGCAACAAATGGTTTCTTTGACACAAGCATGTTCTCACCTGCTCCCGTATTAAGTCACAATCAGACGTGTTTTGCAAGGCATTGTGGTGCATTTCTAAGAGTCTGTGTTGTAAATCATTTTTTAACTGCACAATAGGATCCACTGTACCAGCTTTAAAGGCTTTTCTGTCTTCCTCCAAGTTTAGCTCTGTTGCCAAATTAAAAGAAAAGGTGAACTGTAGTATTACTGAAAAACTAATTAACCAATTAAGTATTTTGTTTCAATGTAAAAAAAATAAAAAAACAGTATACCATACTCCATCATTTCTGAAAGAATTTCAGAATTTGTTCCATGGTCCAAAAAATGCAGAAGCTCCAAATCAGCTCTTTGCCTAAATTATGGAAATAAAGCAACATTTTTAGCATCTTTCTGCTGCTAACAATTGTCTGTGGATAGTTCACCTCACTGTGCTTCCGTGTCTCCTACTGGTCAGGTAACCAAGCAAGCTGGGTGAAGACTAGCCAGACTAGGCCCTGCTTCCCCAGGATTTAAAAGCCTGGCACAATTTGTTGCTTAAATTTGACTGGAGACAATGTCAGGCCAGGAAATGCAGGACACAGACAGGACTGGTGAGTGAGTGCATTGTTGCGCTGATTTATTGTAAATGAACAAAATATAAGGTTTAAACAAAACAAACACTTCACACACAAAACAAACAGCACGTTGGCCAAGATAAACAGACAAAACAAACACTGGAGCTATATATTGATTAAAACAAGTATCATGCTGGTGTAAAACCAGCACGAATAGCAATTGTAAGTATTTGTTTTTAAAGAGTACTCCCGTCTTTCTCTCCCAGTCACTCCACACTGAACACCCAACCGAGTGAGCGATTCATGTATCTACATATACAGCTGTGCCGGGATTCAATTACCAATTAATCATTCACTTGAATCCCAGCAAGTTAACTATTTTTTTTACCAGAACTCATATCCATCATTTTTCACAGTTGAGACCATTTTTTTTTGTTTCAGCCAGTCCTGAAAGACAGCAGTATTTTATTTTTGTTTTGTATTACTTTTTGCTTTGCTATCTTCCAGTTAATACAATTGTTCTTCATCCAAATCAGCATGTCTATTTTGTTTGCTGGTAATTGGTCACTTTACTTTAAAAAGAGGCAGGGCAGTTTATTTTTGACCATTCTTCAATGCAAAATTGTTCCAGTTCATTCAAATTCCGAGAACTTCTCTTGTGCACAGCCTTCTTCAACTCATACCAAAGATTCTCAATCGGATTTACAACTTTGGCTAGGCCATTCCAGAACCTTGACTACATTCTTCTTTAACCATTTTGAAGTAGATTTTGATGTATGCTTAGGATTGTTGTTGTGTTGGAACATCCAGTTGCGTTTTAAACCAAGTTTTGTAGCAGAGGGTTTCAGATAATTGGCCAATATCTTTTGGTATGCTATGGAATCCATTCTAAATTGCCTGTGCCATTAGAGGAAAAACAGCCCCATATAAGGATATTACCACCTCCATGCTTGACAGTAGGTATAGTGTTCTTTTCTTTGTACGCCTCACCAGACTTTTTCCAAATGTAACGACTATCAGCATGACCAAATAGCTTGATTTTTGTTTTATCACTCCACAAAACCTTTAACCAGAACTCATATCTATCATTTAAATGCCGTTTTGCAAACATTAAGCGATTGTCCTTGTGACGTTTTCCTAAGAGTGGCTTTTTCCTTGGCCTGCGACCATCGAGACCTTCACCATGAGTCTAGTACTTCTTGATAATAGAAACAATGGTTGAAATTGGGATGCTCAAATATTTGGAAATCTTCTTGTATCCTTCTCCATCTATATGACAATAAATAATTTTCTTTTTTAATTTCCATTGAGGTATGTAAACTATTGACTTTTATAGAGGGCATGGGCAGTATACCCTGTAAATAGGCAGTTCATTAAAAGAGTGGGAGACTGTTTGTTACCAGTACTGCCGCTAATGAGAAATTATGGTAACTAAATAATTTTTTCGTGCGAGGTCTGTATGCCAAAATGATGTACACTACACTACTATTGATATACATTTATCTGAGTTGTTTTATTAAAATGTACCTGTAATAAAAAAATAAATACAAAATTATACAAAATAAAAATAATTCCACAGGGATCTTATATATATATATATATATATATATATATATATATATATATATATATATATATATATATATATATATATATATATATATCAGTATAATCATTTTCTGGAGATACCAATGATACCGAGCTATGGCTTGAAGGGGCTCTCTGGATAGAAAAAACAATCAAATAAATATATTGCTGTAGGTTTCATAAACAATCTCGCTATAATTCTGATGACAGAACTAATTTTTCTTGTATCACTCCCTAAAGAATCTGTGTGGCGGTTAGGTCAATGTAAGGATTATGGTTACGACACTTTGTAACTATTAATTAAATTGTGTGAATACTTACTCTGCTTTCATTAATCTTTTTTGTTCCTGGCACCAAACCTGCCGATGCTGCTTTACATATGTCTGCTCTTTGGTCAGTTTTGCAGCTTGAACTGTTTTCTGAATCTAAAAAAAAATATGTTAAATATAGTGATAGGGAAAAAAACAATAAAAGGATTATATGGAACTCATTTTTTTAACAACCGTTTTTGCATGTCAATATTTAACATTTTAAGTTTTAAAGAAACTATTTTAATATATATTATATATATATATATATATATATATATATATATATATATATATATATATATATTTTTTTTTTTTTTTTTTTTCCAGTAAATAAATATTTGTATTCCCCGTCAATTCAGTTGATCTAAACAGCGGCGGTCATTTTTAGTTTTTAAGACATGAGAACCGAGTTTACGAAAAATTAAACATCAAGCAGTGCATACAAGTCTCTTAAGGGGCTTATTAGTGATTTAGATCAATTGAACGTACCCCAGTTTGTACTGTGTTATATTGATGCACTGAGATTTACATACACCCTTAGTTGGATTTTCCTTGGCTCTCCAATTTTAATTACAGTATATCAATGGTGGTATTTAGATCACTGTTTAGATCAATTGAATAGAAAACAAATTGAATATTTCAATTCTAATATGTCATTTTTCATGCACTTTACATTTTTAATAATCTGATTAGAAATTTCTACCAAAGAATGCATATCAGAAAAAAAACCTAGAAGATCAACTTCAGTTTGCTTCTCTTAAAAAAAAAAAAAAACTCATAACCTTAGCAATCATCAGAAATTAAAGATGCAAACTCTGCTTAACCTTTGAAATGAAACATACTTTTCAAATGAAATTGCCAAATGTCACACAGATAATGTGGATGCAACATGTTTTTTGTGGATAAAGCACTTTAAAAGGCAGATTTATTTTATCATTTCCTTTTCTTTGCTACACAGTGAAATATGAATATTCATAAAATAATAAAAATGTTAACATTAACACCAGCCTACACAATAACTCATAAATACATACTCCACATTAATTGCCTTGCTTCATTAAGAACTCTGCTGCAGTGGTACTTGCATTCTTTGCATACTATCTAGAACAGTTTACTTTAACCTTTGTAGACCTGTACAACAAAGACGCAATGAGGCTTATTAATATTCCACATACCGCACTAAATAAATAATTACTAGCTTTCCAGACGTATAATGGACTGCGCATGAAAAAAAGAGAAAATAGATCAACATAAGTATTATGCTCATGTATTAAACTGAAAAAAAATCTGTTTACTATTTAATTAGTGTTTGATTATTGTGTCAATAACATCCAGACTGCACTTCCTTCCTTTCAGTACACTGTGAAGGACAGATTCTTTAATCAGCAACTGGAGTGATTGCCATCCAGTGACAAGTCTGGTCTATTTACAGAGCACATGTTTTTTCTTAACCATTTTGTAAAGGTAAAGTCAAATGAGGAATGAAGAATTGACAGTTGTGTAGACACCATTTGGTTGATCAAAAGGGGTTAGGGATTTTTTAATGATGTATTGTGGCTTTAAAAACAGTAAAGGAAATAAACCTGCTTGTGTGGCAGGAGTCCATCTTGCTGTGATGATGACAAAACAACAGCTTGAAGAGCTTTAGGGAAGCGCTACAGAATAGACTGAATAAAAAGAATGGAAAGGAGAGGAGGAAAACGGGCACTGAAACGCATGGACAGCAACAGAAAATAATGATTAGAAAAAAAGCTGGTGCAGCATTAATGAGCAATACAGTACATAGCATGGGGTGTTGTGGGTATAATGGAATCTTACACACTGAAAGAGAATAAATGATATAAAGAAAAAAATAATTGATTTGTCCCAGAGGCTAAGTATGTGGATAAATGATTTTGTTAAAGCAACCTAACAGTTTTGGAGAGAGGATTGTATCTTTTTTTGCCTATTTGAAGTTAACAATGGGAAACTGTTCTTTATCATTGCTTAAAAACAAGTCATACATAAATTGTACATTGTGGTATACAGTATTACCTATCAGGATTAGGTTGACTAAGCCTTTTTAGTCAACGATGAGTTATGTAAGAGAACGAGAATGGATACTAATTATAGCTTTATTTATCATCAATTACTTAAAGGTAGCACTGGTAACCTTTTCAATGAAATGCATATTGTCTTATAGATAACAAGCATAAAGGTTCTGAGTTTTTTTCAACACATCAATCCAGAATTTATCAATACCTTCATTTCTATATTTGCAGAAAGAAGCTTTTTGGCCCCTGTAAAAACTTGTAGTTGATGATAATCCACTGGTTTGTATTTGGTGCTGCCAAGGCCATCTTTCATCCTAAATGCCAGCTTTTCTGTACAAGGAAAATAATACATAATGAGAAGTATGCGGGAAAGAAATAAGTCACACATTTAGAAGATCGGGCTAAGCTTCATGCATGCTGTATTTAGTTAAGAATATACATCTGAAAATTGTTGGTTTTCTTACTTCTGAAAAAACTACTACATTTATTTAAATGGGTATTATTATTTCCAGGAGCACATTGCTGTGGTTTTCTGTATTAAGCAAACACCCTTATATTTCAAATAGGTGTTACTTTAAAAGGGAACCACTTATTAAGAAATCTATTTCTGTTTGACTGCTTTTAAAGGAACCTATAGTATTTAAAAAATGGTACACTAGGATAATTAATTGGAGTCCTAAACATTCCACTAGCTGGTGATCATAGAACTGTACCTTACACTGTGCATTTTAAATCTGTTACAGCTGAACAACAAATAGTAATCATAGCAGTATAAGTGAATCTTGAAAATGCACCTGAATAACAATACAGGGTACCACTCTAACAAAATGCTCCTCTTTAACTAGGCTAAATATAGTATTATCCAAACTTTGCAGAAATAAATTCACATGAAGTCATTCACCAGTACAACAAAAAAACAAGTGGAAGTGTTTTGTACTTTTAGATATAAATAGCATAATAAACATACCTATATCTTCTGATCTGTGGTTTGTAATAAACAAACGAAGGTCTCTCCCACTCATGGCTACCTCACGTACCTAAAGACAAATTCAAATTTGAGCAAAAAGTAACACATACAAGAAATAATTCAATAAAGCCTGTGTCTTTTGGTTTTAATTGCACAATATGCAATTATTGCAGAATATTGCTTTTCATGAAGTAGCTTAGGTGGGTAGTGCATTACTTAAGCAATATTGGCATGGAACATAATGACTGTACAAAAACTAAATATTCAATCATTTTATTTTGGTGCCAGTAAAACATTTTTTTCACACTCATTGGCCCAAATTCAGATTTGAACTCTGTAAATGTATCTTTTCACTGTATACTGCATGTGTGTTATTTTAAACCTGCTCGACCTGCAGTGACCTAGGTCCATTCCACAAAGGCAGCCAGCTCAGCTAAATATATTTTTTATAAATAACAAATAGACAGCATTTTGGTTAAATAAATAAATAAATAAAAGCTTAACAAATAATTATAAAGGAAAAGGTCAGCATATCCAACTGCAACAAACAGGCATTATCATCCTGTTTACTGTATTCCATGTACTGGGATATTTATTTACATAAACATGTAGACCTGTTCATTTTATCTTTTTTTTTCATTTGAATTACCAATTTGTTTTTTTAATGCTATTGGCATAAATTAATCCTCCATACCGTCAGCTGAGGTTTTATATATATATATATATATATATATATATATATATATATATATATATATATATATATATATATATATATATACAGTATTGAATTAATGCTTTCATCCAAAGAACTGTCAGTAAAGATAAGCCACTCTGTGCTGTGTGCAGCTGAATGAAAACAATATAGGCTGTCTGAGCAAAATGAGAATTTGAACACACACTCACTGATCTATTCCACATAAAATAATTACTATTTTTCTATAGCATGAACCATTGGTGATGTCTCAAAATTGTGGGTTAACATTATATACAGCTTTATTGTAAATTTCTGGGAGATACATTCTACAGGGTGTCACATAAATCAGTCTTCATTGACATAATTGTTAATATTGGTTGTCTCTATTTCTTTCAGGTCTGAACTGTTTTAAAACAAAGAGCATTGAATTTAGATAGTTTTACTGTGTGGTGCAAATAATCAAGGAGGTATGTCAGACCGATTCAACAGAGAACATTTCCTATAATGTCAGACTTATGGGAGACTAAGTTCGACAAGTTCAACAATGGTCAATATTATGCTGTGGTCCAATGGGAAATGCATGCGCTTACACCACTAGAACTTATTTCACACGTACTTTAAAAATACTTGATCTGCTTCCTCTCCCTCCTGTGACCTCACTATCTCAGTATACCTTGACTATCACTCACTCCATCTTCTGCTAAAAACCTAGGTTTTATTCTTCACCCCTCCCTCTCCTTCTCGCAATACATCTCCTTCATGGCACGCACTTGTCGCTTCTTTCTCAGCAACATCTACCAAATGCATCCTTTCTCACTATTTATTCCACTCAACTCCTGGTCCAAGCACTTGCACTTTCCAGTTTGGACTACAGTAACTCTCTCCTTGCTAGTTTCCCTGCTTTGGCTATCCGCTGATTCAAAATTCTGCTGCTCGTCTTGTTTTCTCCCAACCTCGCTACTCTCATGCTACCCCTCCGCTTTGCACTCTCCACTGGCTTCCTATCTCTGCTTGCATTCAATTCAAGCCCCTTGTTCTTGCCTTCCGTTCTCTTCACCACACTGCCCCCTCCTACCTCCAATCCCTCATATCTCCTTACACCCCCTCTCGCCCGCTCCACTCCTCCTCTACCTGTCGACTATTCATGCCCCTGTAGTAGAACCAGCTACCGGAGAACTTCAGGACAACTCCTCCACCTGTTTAGACTGCACTTGTAGCTCTCTACTATGCACTGGACTTGCCTGACCTAAACACCATGTTCCAGAGTTGGACCCTCACCTAATGCATTGCCATCACTATTATGTCATTGTAGATATAACTTGTTGTAATCCTAACTTTCCTAGTTCATATTGTATTTTAGTCGTTCTATTGCTCTTACTGTAAGCTACTGTATTTAAATATTAAGCTTGCATTGTATCCCTGTAGTGTCCTTAAGGCGCCTTGGATAAAGGCACCTGACACATAAATAAATAAATAAATAAATCATAATAATAATCTCCCATACGTTTCAGGTTTTATTCTCTGGTTTTATTGATATTTATAAGTGATTTATGATGCATAGGCTATCCGTGGACCCATTTACAAAGAAAGGAACAAGCCAACAAGCACGCCCGTAGCGGCTAAGTGTGGATAACAGAGGGAAAGAAGGAGCCTGTTTTGACCAAGTCTCATTATCTAGGTAAAACATAATCCATTTTTTTAAACCAACATAATTGGCTACCACACTAAAAATAAAATAATTTATACAAGTTTTTGTTGCTGTAATTGCAACATATTAATTATTTAAACAGTGGTGGTGCATCTTAATACTTCCACCGCCGCCGCACCCCCAGCATCCCTAGTTCCAGGGCCCCTGTGTACAGACCGTGCTGGTAAGAGAATGTTAAACTTGTTAGGCACAGAAGTATGCTGAACTTCCGTTTTAGTTCCATTTTGTTCCGAGATTACACTAAATAAATAACGCAATGGGCATGTAGTCTTTTCACGGTCATGCAAATACAGAACGCGTACTAGTTTAATTAAATCTAAATAATGCATTTTTTACATCGATAATTACATTTTGGGGAATACACCTCTGCCTCTAAACAAGCACCACAGACGTCAACGCCACCGTGTTGATAAACCTTACAATATATTATATCTGGCCCGCAGTGGTTCTTTCTATAATTATATTTAATAAACATGAGTTACCTAACCTAGTTAATTACCTGTTTTTCTTCTTCGGCAGTCTGAGAGTTGACAACATTAGTAACCACGGTAACCTACTTTCCGTTCTGATTGGACTGTTTAACGATAAAGCGCTCCAATGATGTTCCCACCTTTTGGGCGTTTGTCCAATGGAATCCAGGCCTAGAAAGCTACAGTGTAGTGACGTCATGCCTTCTCGTACAGGCACCGGAGGAGAGAGGAGAGATCTCGCTCTGCACACTATGGAGACGAGGTAGTTATACTGTTGGGTCTTGATTTGTGTTATTATTAAATGTAATCCTTTCGATGGCGTCCTTCTTCAAAACGTACGGGCTGGCTTAATACCCCTCCTCACAGTAAGTATTTATCCATGTAAAACGCAACTCAAATGTGCCAAGTTACAGCATGCCGTGCTTTTAAAATACGTCAAACAATCGAATGCAACGCTCGTGTCGATTATTGATTATGTGATGTAAAGTAATCTTTTACCTTGTGACCTGTTTTACCAAACCCGAGGATTGGCAATGCATGTCTCGTTTTATTCACAACTCGCATATAAATCTAAATGTGTTAGTACTGCAAACATTAGCACATCTTGTTGATGTGGGGTGTAGAAAGTGGATCAAGTCACGTTATTGATATTATTGATTGATAATGTGCTTGGGGTCTTCTGTGTGTAGTGTGGTTGAATGAATAGCCAGGTGTGTGCTGTGTAGGAATCTGAAGAATACTCGGAGAAAGAGGAAAAACACGCTTACCACCGGAGGACAGTAGCACATACTACCTCGTTTTCTTTCATGGGTGCTGAACGCTGGGCTAGATTTTCTTTTCTTTTTTTCTTAAACACATAATTGAAAAGAGCTTTTTCTGATTACCAAATCTAACAGGACTATAGTAAAGGCTGTTTTTGTTAGAGCCACGACAGTTTGCACTGTTATTGTAACTTGAAGCGATCAACATATCCTTTTTTGTCCCGAAAGTAATTTGAGCAGCCTAACTTTTTTTTTTTTTCCTGTGGCCTGCGCTTTCTCAAATAGTATGGCTTTAAGTACACGTAAGCCCTGTAGTATGTATTATCTATATATTTTTTATTCTTTTCTTAACTAGAGTATATTTGAAAGTAATTTACATCTACCTTGTGATTGTTAGTTCCGAAACGTGTAAACACACCTAAAGAAATGTTTAAAAAAAAAAAAAAAGTCTGTGTTTAGATTGAGCCGATAGTTATGTGGTGCTGCTGTAGAATTGCTGGGCGTGTCGATTTCCATCTGAAACAACACAGCACCACAGCGGGGAACCCATTTAACATAACAACAAAAGAGAAAAGTTATCGGATTTCTTGTAACTGCACATCATAATTAAGGACAGAACCCCCCAAAACTTTTTTTTTTTTTTAGAACTTTATTTTTATTTTAAAGTATTATTCTATATATATATATATATATATATATATATATATATATATATATATATATATATATATATATATATATATATAATATATGGAACCGGGGGGGGCGATACTGGCTGTAAGATTGGAAGATTTAGTAATCACTATTTATTTTATTTATTTATTTATTTGCTTGCTTTATGGTTTTATTCCTGATTACCCTAGGAATTTCAGGAAGGTCTAACATACTTGCTGGTTACACTATAAAACCAAATCATACATCAAAAATTGTATCACTAACTGTGACCAGATGTTCGAAAGTAACAGCCTGAGTGTCAGCGGAGTTGATAGATTTGAGACTTTTAATTTTGATACAATGATCATGAGCCTGTATTGTAACAAACAGCGCTTATCATGCAGTCAGCATCTATGGTTGGCCAAGGTGTTATTGAATGATGCATTCATCGTTGTATTGCTGGTAACATGTTTTTAATGTCACCTTATACACATCGTTACTCTTGAACAATCACATTTCACAAGACTACATTTAAACAAGCACTTTAGATTTTGCCCTGTCATATTGGATGTGGGTGTTGAGATTTATCATGACTGGTGGTGTTCCTGCAGTTCTACCTGTCTTTGAATCCTAATTAATTGCACCAACTTTGATAACATATTGTTTGTGATACTGCAGTACTATGATGTTTGGACTATTGGTGATTTCAAATATCTGTACTGGGATAAAAAGATAAGTTTTATCCAGCCAGGCATAATGCACACTGTTACAGTAGCTTTGATTTCATAATTGATTAGGCAACTGGAAGAACTGCGCTGAATCACTGTGGGCCTGTGCTTTGCATGCCTGCAAGCAGTAGAAAACGTAACTGAGTCAGGTTCACTAGTCTTTGGCGGCCAGCACTTTGTGTTGGCCTCAGTAAGATTTGGCTGCATTGTTGAAACTAAAACAAGAAGTGGCTTGTTTGTGTTTTGTAAATGGTTAGAGGAGCATAGGTATTTTGGTAAGGATGGCTGCATTTTGATGAGGAAAAAGATATTTTTTTCTCATTCGCTTTGATGTGTCTATATAGGTAGTAGTGCACTGGAAAATGTGTAGCAGTTTAAATGAGGCTTGGGGAATGGGCTAGCTATGCATAAATCCCACCATATATCGCTAACCAGTTATTAAAATAATGCCTCAGATTTAGGAGGTCTATATTTTTTCATTACCAGTTATCAGTGATCCCAGACTGGTTGGGACAGGGGTGATGTAAACCACTTGAATTCTTAGTTGTGTATAGAAAACTATTTGAAATGTGTGTGTGTTTAAAAACAAACACACACGCTGTGTGATTATGAGTTATTTTTGTCAATAAGGAAATGTACCCGATGTGAGATGATATATATATATATATATATATATAATATATATATATATATATATATATATATATATATATATATATATATATATATGTTAAAAATAAAAGACAATTTTTTCTTTCTTTAAAGATGTTTGTAATGTATGGCTATGGGTTCTAAGCTTGCTTAATTTGACCTGCTTCATTATCTCCTTGATCCATAAAGAAGCAGACTGAACAGAGTAGAAAGTCTTGCATGTTGTGTTTTTTTTTGTTTTGTTTTGTTTTTTTTAATTCTGGAACAAGGAGATGTGTTCAATTGTAAAAGTACTAGGGTTCTCCCTGCAAGTTTGAAGCAGAACCATTGCTTTTATTATAGCTCTGCACTCAAGAATGCTTGGGCTGCTTTTTAAATCTTCAATTTCAAGCCTGAACATTTTTAAAGAAAGAATATTGACAGCATTAAGAGTTGGAGACAGTTAACTTGACTTTCTGTGGAAGGTAGAATTGGCTACAACCTGTATTTTTCAGTGTTTGACTGTTCTTTGCTTTTTCAGTGTAACCTGCTTACCACAGGGCTGAGGAAAACCTTGGTGGAGTCTAGTCTTCTGCTGTACTCCCCCATTAGCATCCAATACAAACTTGAATTTCCAGCCCTATTGTTAAATACCTGCTCCCAATATACTGAATAGGTTACATGGCTTATTTAGTCATCCTACTGGGATAAGCCACACAGAGACTCTACCTAGGTTGTATCCAGCATTTATTTTTTACGAGTTATCCAGGGATAATCGGAGAGGTGGTTGATGTGGATCATTCCGTTGGTTTGTAGGCCGATCAAATAAACCCCTTCGCCTCTTGAATGAACTCAAACTAATTAAAACCACAATCAAATATGTATGCAAAGATACTGTAATAGATAACAACTGTTCTGTTACAGCTCTCTTAATGCATAATCAGATGTGATACTGATTTTATTTTTTCCCTGTTTAATCAATGTTGTGCTTATTGTGCTTTATTATAACATCCAGAAATAGTGCATGTGTTTGTGATTTGACATGATTAAGTACTAACTATGCCCACCAGCTAAATAAGGGGCGGATGTCTGTGATGTCATATTAATTCAGCTAATTGTTTAAAAGAATGTGCAAAGTGTGCTATTTTAGTCTACAGAATAATGCGATTGTCACTGATATAATGCTTTGTGGGGTTTTGTCTTGGTTACTAATCCCGTCCTTTGTCCAGAATTCATTCATTCAAGCTTCAACTTGACTGAGTGACAGATAGCACATCTGTTGAATGTGTATGTAGGCTTTTTATCCTTGATGAAATTGATTTACAGTGTGACAGTTTGCAGTAGTTAAAATTGTAAAACTAAAATATAAAAATAGCTGCAGTACTCCTGTATAATTTGCTTGCAATACTAAATTAGATACAGGTCCAAACCATTGACTGTCATAACTAGCAGTCATCCTGGTTGTCAGTGCTTCTTGAGAACGAGGCAGAAAAAAACACAATGGACATTAGTCAAGTCGCACTCTTGCAGCAAGGTGTGATGGAAACAAGAGAATGAATACTCAGCCAGATGGTCAGATTTTCTATGTTTTGTTTTTAATTATTAAAAACGTATTTAAGTAGAGTATATGCCTCCACCAACAACAAAAGTGAATCATGTAGCATTCACTATTGTGTTTTTTTTTTTTTTTTAATTTTTGTGCGCTGATGAAAATAACATTATGGTTGTCACTAGTGGAGAAATTGGTGCACCGTGGTATCAACAATCCCCATAGGACTTCACACCATGTACAGCTATTAGAAATTGTACATGGGAGTTAATCCAGGTACAGTACAGCCCAGTAACAGGAGATTTATTATTGTGAAAACTCATCATTAAACTGAGGATTTTTTTTTTTTTTTTATATATATATATATAAAAGATTCCAACAGAGTAGAGAAGAACCTTACTGTTGATTCATTACTGTCCTTGACAGTGTTGATAAACTAGCTAAGCCAAGAGTTTTAAAAACTGTGCTCTGCAATAACCACTTATCCATTTTCTGTTTGCTTTTTTGTTTACAGTACAGATAGTTACGTTTGCTTTTAAAGTAAACATACAAACTAAAGTAAAAACAATAATGGGTCTTTCATACTAAAACAAGTCAGCTGTTTGTAATCCTGTGTCTTTTCTTCTGAATTATAATCCCATAGCTGTTGTAGTACAATACAAGTCCACCCTA